>NC_056742.1:129130326-129180326 GCF_019279795.1 Protopterus annectens | reverse complement strand
TATGTGTATATATATATATATATATATATATATATATATATATATATATATACATATATATATATATATATATATATATATATATATATAAATATATATAAATATATATATATATATATATATATATATATATATGGATAGATAGATATATGTATGTATGTGTGTAAATATATATATATATATATATATATATATATATATATATATATATATATATATATTCCTTTAGGGGTATGGTTAAAAAATGTTTTGCAATAACCCCTACAGACAAAGGAAGAAAGTGTAGGCTCCACAGAAAGACACCCCAGCTAAGAACTCAAACTACAGAAATGGGTTCTGTCAGGCATTATGCTACCCATCTCCATAGTTAAAGACTGAAAATGTAGGGTATGTCCCAATAAGGATAATTATTGGAAATGTGGGATATAACACCTGTAACTATACTTTTCTACTGAGCTTTATTTATTTGCCCTTTAGCCAATCGTGTCCCGTCAAGGACTTTGCATGCCACCTCTTCTTACTTGGATAGCATAATGCAGTTATACAATTTGACCACATCTTTGTTTGATTTCTTTCTTTGTTTCTTAGTATTTGGACATGCTAGACATGCCAGAAAAATGTAGATTATTTTGCTGTTCATTTAATTTTATTCATGAATTTGTTAACTAGGTAAGTGCACTACTCTTAGGATCTTTTTCAGACATGACCGGGATTAAATGTATACTACACAAAGCCCTACAGAAAGGTCAATATGATGATTCAGGTCACTTTTTTGCAACCAAATAAAAAAAAATGTATTCAGCGATATTCAAAATGATGACTACAGCTGTAACCATGTATAAAAATCTAATGAAAGAAAAGTACCTCTTCGGTACCAAAGGTGAAACAGGCAAATAAAATTTAAGTAAAATGTAGAATGTGATTCCACCACCACAGTCAAAATAAATTTATTAAACAAAACTAGTGAAAAATAAAATTGAGTTCAGCATCCCTTCTACACACGATAAGCACTTTCAATTTGTCTTCATCAGATCGTGAAAGAAATTAGGGACTCAGTTGCAATTTATATTCTCCTTATCAAATTAATGACCTATAAGAAGGACTTCCTTACTTAAAGGTATACTGAGTGTTTTTTTAAGTCCCTAATAGTGCTTATGTAATACATCTTGGCAGAACAAGCACATCTCTCTTTAACCGATCTTTGGTCTTCTAACCTTTAAGATAGGTCTTAGTGGAATTATAAAGTTAAGACCTGGTAATCAATCTGCTCGTAAATTAATGATCCACTTTGTTTCTATTTTTTCAGTTTTATTGATAATATCTCCTTTCTTTTGAGTGCCATATTGACTCCCAGTACTTCAAACAAAATAGAATGTGTAGCATTATTTTTTACATGTGTTGCTAACGCATTTAAGTCCAGTATGTTTCGTGGATGTCTTTGTATCCTCTGTTTAAACATTTGGTCGGTTTTACCGACATAGAAAGCTGAACAGAGTTTACAGGTAGCTAAGTATACAACATGTGATGTGGTACAAGAGGCTATGCAAGAAGTGTGATTTACAAATCCTGTAATAGGATGTACAAACTCAGTACCATGATAAATGTAAGGGCAAGCTACACATTTTCCACAGGCCATAGTCCCTTTACTGACTGGTTTAATTGGTCTTGGGAAGCCATCTTTCCCACACAATAATCTCTTCAGATTTTTCTTATTTTTGTAAGCGAAATGTGGGTGATCTCCTACAATTTCGCATAATTTAGTATCTTGTGGAAAAATAGGCCAATATCTCCTAATTATGTTAGTAATCTCACACTCTATTTCCCATTATTTTCTCCTGCCTGTCCAACTCTATACTGGATCCTCTCCTCTATCTCCTCATTCTCCTTCAGCCTAGAAATACCTCAGCTGCGGCATACTCCGTAATACTGGTGACTGCCCACTAGGTGGCGCCTCTTTACTTGCTGTCTACCTTATATCCTTACACTCTCCCTTTATATCTTACTAGCTACACCTTCTGTTCTTAACTATAGCTCTTCTCGTACTAGGCCACCATTACTAAATTCCTAGCTCTAGTTAAACCCTGTCTCTTTATAGTTTTACCGAGCCCTAAGGGTCTAATATCTCTATTCACCCCTCTAAGCATCCTAAATCTCCCACTGCTAAGCCTCTCACCTCCCTGTTACACTTTCCGCCTTTACACTCACCTGTCGCCTCTCTATTTTCACTGATTGTCTTCTTGGATATAGGACTCCTTGTCCTTTCTTCTCCACATGACTCCTTGTCCTTTCTTCTCTACATGACTCTCCTGTAATACCTACCTATTTATTTCCCACTGAACTAAGTATGCTGTTGGCCCCCTATTGTATTGCTAGTCACTCTGTGCTCTTCCCCTGACTTAAACTCCTCCCCCCTATACTCTGTACATACCTTGCCTATCTCGCGGGTTCTGCAATTTACCTCTTACACTCGTTATCTCCCCTCCCCCTTGCCCCCACATCCTCCCGTACCTTATAAATATACCCACTCTTTAACCGACACCATCTTTTCCACTTTCACCCTAGACCTGGTTGCTGTCCACCCTGCTCAGGCACCTGCACCTGCAGTAAGTTATCCTATTTACAAATTCTATATTATGTTACCTGAATTTTGATATCTTTATGTTCTCTTGAATTGAATGTGTGCTTTAATGTTTATCTGGCTGCTTTAAACCTCTGTTTACAATTGATTGAACTGTTACCAATATGCTTAGTTTCATCAGCTTTAGTTGTGTTTTACGCTTAACTTGAAGTGAGTTTTCCCTTAACCTGGCTGTTTTTAAAGACTGTTAAGATCGTTAGATCCGATAGCGTTAGGCATGGTTTATTCAGTAATATGTGTTACATAGCAGCCTTTACTTTACTGCCTGTAACTTAATCACTTTCTAGAACTGTATATTGTGTAAGGTATTTGATTTTGTTCAATAATAGCATACAGTGCGCTCCACATTGTAATTTCTTTGCCCACACTAATAAGAATTTCTTTCACCTGCATCAGTTAACTTAATTGATATCTAAAACTGCATATTGTGCAAGGTATTTGATTTGATCAATAGTAGCGCACAGTGTGCTCCGTACTGTAATTTCCTCGCACGCGCTATTTCCGATCAGCGTTCTGCATGTGGACCATCCTCAAACAGGCGTTTATTTTTGTATCACCTGTTAAAAAGCAGCCTTTATTTAGACTACCAGCATAATTTAACTTAATACTTCCCAGGAATGCATAATGTGTAAGTTTTTTCTCTGATCAATAGTAGTGGACAGCGTGCTTCTTAATGTAACTTTCTCGCCCACGCTACTTTTCTATCAGCGTTTTGCACGTGGGCAATCCATTAACAGGCGTTAATAACTAGTCAGATTACTGGATTAATAAAACGCATTATACTCTCATTATTTAGTCATTAGTTACAACCTGCGATTCTTTAACTACTCTCTACTGTTAAAATTATGCAAAAAGACTGCGAGTATATCCTATTCTTTTATTGCTTTAGCGGAAAGGAACACAGCTGGCATTACTATTATTTTGGTGCTGTATTCGCATTTAACTGCCAGTGTTTAGCCCATGGGACCTAACAATTTGTGCTATCCTTTACTAGAATCTGCCTGATGTGCTATCACTATATGATTGCCACACACCTACGCTATTGTTTTACATCGAGTTTGCAGATAGTTAATTCACTATATAAATGTTTTGCCTGTGTAGTATACTATTGTCTTTCCTGCTGATTTTTGATATACTATAATGTTGATTTAAAGGTTTGTCTGTGTTGTCTAGCTATTATATTGCTTCCCTCACTACCTGTTTCTCTCTCTATATATATACACTGCAGCTCTGAGTTCCTTGTTCTAAGCCTGACTGCTTGAAACTGCCCTGCCTTGATTCACATGGAATTACTCTCAGTGTAAAGTAGTTCACCTATCAGCTCCCTGAGAGTACACCCAGGAACACTGAAACAGAAAGTATGTTTGCTATAGTCTACTAAAGACTGTATCCATAATAATACATAACTACTCTGCCAGGTTAGGTGAGTCTCCCAAGTTTGGTACGGCAGCAGCCAATCCCCCCCCATAGCAGTCTGTCATACCCCACTTCTAGCCTATCTCACAGTCTATTTCCCATTATTTTCTCCTGCCTGTCCAACTCTATACTGGATCCTCTCCTCTATCTCCTCATTCTCCTTCAGCCTGGAAATACCTCAGCTGTGGCATACTCCGTAATACTGGTGACTGCCCACTAGGTGGCGCCTCTTTACTTGCTGTCTACCTTATATCTTTACACTCTCCCTTTATATCTTACTAGCTACACCTTCTGTTCTTAACTATAGCTCTTCTCGTACTAGGCCACCATTACTAAATTCCTAGCTCTAGTTAAACCTTGTCTCTTTATAGTTTTACAGAGCCCTAAGGGTCTAATATCTCTATTCACCCATCTAAGCATCCTAAATCTCCCACTGCTAAGCCTCTCACCTCCCTGTTACACTTTCCACCTTTACACTCACCTGTTGCCTCTCTATTTTCACTGATTGTCTTCTTGGATATAGGACTCCTTGTCTCTTCCCACTCCATTCGCCCTGCGGGCTCACTCTGCTCCCCTACCCCACCCCCAATTCCCACCCACCCCATGGCCCCTACACTTATTCCTCCTACACCACACCCCCTTTAACACTGCACCAATACCACTGCTCACATCATTATCACATCACACCTCCCACAACACATTACTATTAGTCACACCCACCCCCAATTAACTCTGTTATTCACTTCCCACACTACATTCACCACTACACCAACTTACCTATCACACCACACATTCAACTACCAAGTATTTAACTCCACAATGCCAACATCTCCCACCAACCTCCTAACTCAACTACTTCTCTTTCTCACACTACTTCCTTCTCTTTTTACTATCTATCTCTTAACCTCATATGAACAACCACTTTACTCCTCTACCCCCTTTCCCGCAAAATATACTTCTACATTACCACTAGCCATTACTCCAATCTCTCTAAATATTACATCTGCACCCATCTACATACTTCCCAAATTTCATAGACTAGCTCCCATTAAATATAATCATACCAATAACAAAAAACTACTTAACCATTCTTACAAACTATTTTACCATAAATACATTACATACCTTCTCTCCCTACTAGATGGAGACATTCACCCAAGCCCTGGACCTAATCATACCTCTACCACTGATAAATAGACTCTAATTAATAGTAGCTCCATAACCCCTTCCAAACCAGCAAACTCTCTCCTCATAGCACATCTTAATATACGCAGCATTAATAATAAAATCCCACATCTCCATGCCCTATTAGATGTCCACCAATTTGATATCCTATGCCTGTCTGAAACTTGGCTTAAACCCACAATCAAAGATAATGAAGTTACCCCTCCTGGTTATAATATCATTAGAAAAGACCATACTACCAAAAAGGGAGGAGGGGTCGCAATCCTATACAAAACCAAACTACAAATTAGCACCATTGACCTTAACCCACGCTTAGACAACAAAGCTGAATTACTTATCACTAAACTTCAGGTCAACCCTAATAAAGCTATAAATGTCATCTGCCTATACCTACCACCAGGAAACAATATTAATACCCTTGAAAATATCCTGAACTGGCTTACTATCAACCTCCCTCAGGAAACTATAATTTTAGGTGACCTCAATATTGATTGGCAGTCCTGTAATAGTTCACACCCTTCTACCCACATTAACATATATGGCTTTACTCAAACTGTCAACTCCTCTACCAGTACTCACAGACCCAATAACAAAGAAACTATCTTGGACTGGATACTTACTAATAATCCTCTACATACCTACAAAGTAGGGACCTTCCCAGATGATCTAAGTGACCACTCCCTAATCTATTTTATTAGATCTAAAACCAACCTTGCACATCCCAACATTGCCAGAACTGTTTGCTCCAAAAAACAGTTTAACCACGATCTATTCCTTACAGAACTTAAACAATGTAATTGGTCACCACTAAAATATCTTCCACTTGATGAAGCTGTAGCATATTTTAATTCCACATTCTTATCCATCCTGAACCATCATGGCCCATTACGTTCTATTAGATGTAAAGCTAAACCTGCACCCTGGCTCTCAAACACTTCAAGGCATAAAATCCATCTGAGAAACAAAGCCTGGGTTACATGGCATTCTACTAAAAACCCATTAGATCACTTAATTTTCAGACAACTAAGAAATGATACTAAAAAAGCCATAGTGCTAGATAAAAAGAACTTTTACCTCCAAATACAGCAAACCCATCTTAATAAACCACAAATGTTCTGGAACAGCATTAACAAACTTCTTCATCCAGGACAATCAGTCACCCCCAACCCCCTAGGATCCAACCCAGATAATCCCATTCACACTGCCAACTCCTTTAACTCCTTCTTTACCAATGCCATCCAATCTATTGCTAGCCATCTTACACCAGACACCGCAAACCTGCCTAATTCTTCTGTAAATCCTCCTCCTTCATTTCTATTGCAACCAGTGTCTACTTCTACTATTTGCTCTCTTCTACTAAAACTTAAACCTTCCACCCCCTCAGCTGACCAATTCCCAGCAGAATACCTTCAAATAGGAGCCAAATCTATAGCCTACCCTATATCCATTCTTATCAATAGAACCATTAGTGAAGGACATATCCCGACCATCTGGAAAATGTCTTATATTATTCCTCTACACAAAGGTGGGAACTCAAATGATTTCTCTAATTTTCATCCCATAGCCTTGCTATCTCCCCTGGCAAAAATTATGGAAAAATGTATTCAGAAACAACTTCTAAATCACCTTCTCCAAAATAAGCTACTGGCTAACTGTCAACATGGCTTCAGACCTTACCATAGTACCACCACTGCCCTACTATCTTTTACAGACTGTATTAACAATAATCGTAACAACGGCTTTCATTCCTCTGCAGTATTCATTGATTTATCCAAAGCTTTGACATGGTTCATCACCAGCTGCTCTTGCATATCATGCAATCTCTGTCCCTAGACCCATTAACCATCAACTGGTTCAAATCTTACCTTAATAACAGAAAACAAGCGGTACTCTGGCACAATAATCTATCAAATCTCCTACCTATCTCCCTTGGTGTTCCTCAGGGCTCCATATTAGGGCTGCTCCTATTTTCCATCTATATTAATGATCTTCACTCAGCAATTCCTCATTCTACCTGCATTCAGTATGCAGATGACTCCACTATTATCTGCTCAGCTACCTCTCAAATTGAATTGCAAACCATAACACAGAACGCATTTAACACTGTGGAACAATGGTTTACAAACTGCTGTCTCCTCCTAAATCCTAAGAAAACAAAACTGCTACTCTTCTCCCCAACACGTAAGTCCACCCCCACACAATTTACACTTACATCTAACAATGGTACTATTATCTCTCCAGACCCAACTACCAAGCTCCTAGGAATAACTATTGACAATAACCTCAACTTTGACACACATATTAACAGTACAATAAAAACAGTCAACAAGAAACTTGGATCCCTCTATAGAATCAAACCCTTTCTTACTCCAACAGCCAGGACTGCTATAGCCAGAACCCATCTCATTTCTACCCTACTCTATGCCTCACCCATCTATACAAACCTTTCTAAAACCAACATTAACAAGCTGACTGTATCCTATAATAATATTGCCAGATTTGCTGCTGCCTCTCCTTTCCGAACTCATCACTGTCTAAATCTTATACAACTTGATTGGTTAGAATTTCTGCAGCATCTTCATTTTTCACAGCTTACTATTGCCCATAAAAGACTGTATCAACCCTTGAATACTCCTATACTCTCAAGCCTACTTACCCCCTACCATAATCCTAAAAACGTACGCTCTGCTAATAAACTACTGTTTAACACCTGCAGAGCTAACAGTTTAGCAGGCAACTCCCTCTTCTGTAACACCATTGGTAAGCTATGGAATCTTCTACCCACTGAACTCACAACTCTCTGCTCTCATAAACTTTTCAAAAAGAAGCTCAAGCTTCATCTCAAGAAACACTGGTTATGTTCCTGTATTATCCCTGACTAACTGCTGCTTCTTCTTAGTACAACCACCTGCATCAACTACCCTTCCCTTCTAAATCTGCTTATTATGAATCCTGTGACTGAATTCTTCATATTTACTACTTTATTATTATCATCATTGTTTAACTGCTTTTCCGTCGTATACATTGCATATATTCTTCTGTAGACTTTTTCATGACCATACTTAAAATGTTTTTTATTATATTTTGTTCTATTCTACTTTGGTCTATTATATATTGTTTATTGTTTTATTCATATTGTTTTGCACATGGAGCTTTTCTCCCCGGGCCTCTACTAAAAATGGACATGTATCCAGCTAGACTAGCCTGGTCAACAAATGTAAAATAAAATAAAATAAATAAATAAACTTCTTGGTTGTCTGTTGTATAAGTAAGCATTGGTCTGATCTCATTTTCTTCTTCCATAACTGATTTGTTTTCTTTGTTATTCATACTACAGTTCTTATAGTAGGGAATGCCTTTCCCTCTGCTTAATTTACATTTATCTTCAGTGGATACATATAAATATTTCCTTGAGTATCGTCTTTGTTGCAGATATTGGCATAATTTGTTACTTTCTTTTTCAAAATCCTCATCTTGTGTGCACAATCTAGAAATACGGGTGATTTCATTATGCATAATATTTCTAGTAATGTGTCGAGGATGCATGCTGTTTTTGCAGTGATAGTGGTTCCTCCATGTCTCTTTTCTAAACATATTTGTTTCTATTGTACCATTTTCTGTCAGAATAATACTGACGTCAGGAAACTCAATGTGAGCCTGGGACCATTGTCTTGTGAAGACCAAGAAATTGGCACTATGGTTCATATATTCCTGTAAGGCCTTCAGTTCTTCCTCATTACCCTGCCATATTAAAAAAAAGGTAATCTACAAAACATCCATAGTATAAGATGTTTTTTCTTCAAGGATTCCCATCAGTGAAAATGTATTGAGTCTCCCATTCCTTAAGGACCACATTTGAATAACTGTTCATACAGGGGGTACCCATGGTTACCCCCCCCCCCATTTCTGCCAATATAAATCTTCTCCATAGGCAAATACATTTATTCCAAAGATCAGGCCAAGTAATTCACAAAGTTGGTATGCTTTATGGTCTGATACTTCACGTCTTACTACTGTTCTAATAGCTTTTATCCCCATAGTCATTGGGAATAGAAGTGAATAAATTGCTTATGTCCATGGTTATCAGCCATAGATTACACATATTCACTACTGTGCTCATAGTCCTTCGCAGTTTATGTAGAAAATCACCTGTATCATGCAAGATTGTACTATATCTAGTCAACAGAGTTTTCAATTACGATTCTACATACATAGATAGTGTCTCAGTTATCCATCCTTGACCTGCTATGATTGGTAATAAAGGTGGATCAGTTAAGCTTTTATGTATCTTGGGGAGTCCGCCAATGGTCGAGATAGTGGGATGAAGTGTGTCAAAAAAACCATCTGTGCTTGACTGATGGTACTATCCAGTAACATTTCCTATAAATCACGACGCATTTTCTGAATCAGCAGGTCTAATTTCCAGGTAGTTATTCTTTCATATGTCTTTTCATCCTGAAGCATGTTTAGCATTTTTTCTCAGTACCAGCTGGCTTATAAAATCACTATAGCCTCTCCCTTGTCAGCAGGTTTCAAGACAATACTAGTATCTTTCTGTAACATAGATAACGCTTCTTTTTCTTCTTTAGTTATTTTACAATAAAGTTTATTTAGATGTCTGCCTTGTCTAATCTGTTCCACTTCATCTATACACATGCATATAAACAGATCTACTGCAGGATGACTAGTGGGAACAAAACTGCTAGGCTTTTTCAAAGTACTGGTTTTATTCTTTTGGTTACCAAAAATGTTTTTTAATGATATATTGCAACCAAAACATTTTAGGTCTATAGCAAACTCACTTAAGTCAGATGAAACAGATGGAATGAAAGATAAGCCTATCTATAATAGTTTAATATGATTCTCATTAAGTAATACTTGAGATAAATTTACTACTAGTGACTCTTTTATTAGACAAATTTCTTCCTTTTTCTGTCTTGACTCATATCTCTCAGTTTCCTCTGCCAGTTCTGTCTGAGAAAGTCCCCGGATTCACTGATTCCGTTGTAACAACAGAGCTTGCACTAGGTGTTGCTTCATTCGAAGCATGTAAAGTATTTGTTTTAATCATGGCCGGTTGCTTATTGTTCACCGTGTATCTATTCTCCCTCGGCCATTCAAAAATTAGACCTTGTTGAAAATCTGCCACATCCCTGGCAAGTTTACATATCTTTTGTTCTTTTAAATTTGAGTCATAGATGTTAAGGTTGAACTGCAATTTCTCTATTTGTCTTAAGTTCAATTCAGTGAGTTCTAAGTGTTCAAGTTCCGTTTGTTTCTGCTTGATCTGTCTTGTTAGATTCTCTTCTTCCAGTTTGAAAAATTCAAGTAAAAGCTTCATGTATCAGAAGCTAGTTTCTAAATGTATCTCCTGCCATTTGGCTAGGAGTTCAGGAAATTGATTGCCATAAGTAGGCATACATTTCACCCTCATACCTTGCGGTATGATTTGATTATGCAAACTGACTTCTAAATGGAAACATTGCCAAGTTAGCCTCTTTAGCCGGTAGGCTGCTGTTTCCACTTTGCTTAACACTTGTTCAAAATTCTCATTACTAGTTGTGTCTTCTTGTAAACTGACATAGTTGGCTTTAAAATTGATTTTGAGAAGCAGATTACCATTTTCTTCCGGGGTTTCCAATAACCCAGTACCAATCCACAAATTGCATTCTCTTGTGCTTTCAGTAACTGTTGTTTCTTCCGTCATGTGCAGTGAAGCACTGGCATAAACAAACTGAAATGAAAGATAAGTACCTCTTCGCTGCCAAAGGTGGAACTGGCAAGTTCTTACATGACTAGCATAATGCAGTTATACAATTTGACCACATCTTTCTTTGATTTCTTTCTTTGTTTCTTAGTATTTGGACATGCTAGACATACCAGAAAAATGTAGATTATTTTGCTGTTCATTTAATTTTATTTATGAATTTGTTAACCAGGTAAGTGCACTACTCTAAGGATCCTTTTCAGACATGACTGGGATTAAATGTATACTACACAAAGCCCTACAGAAAGGTCAATACGATGATTCAGGTCACTTTTTTGCAACCAAATAAAAAAAAAATGTATTCAGCGATATTCAGAATGATGACTACAGCTGTAACCATGAATAAAAATGTAGGGAACAGCCACTGCTCTGCTTCTGTGTTACGGGATGTGTGCTGCTACTAATCACAATAGCTACCTATGTACAATTCTTCTTCTTATCCTCTAACTGAAAACATGGAGCCATAAGCGAGAGGCTTATTAGAGTATTTGAACTGTTTGTAGAATGAATGCATTCCTGCAAAGAGATGCCCACAATGCTTGTCATGATTGTGGAAGGTCTTGTGAGATCACTATCTAACATTCCTGTATGTATCAATTACAGAGCACTGTTATGCAAAAGCAGTAAAGCCAGCTATCAGCTATGGTATAATTACTACTGAAATGCAGGTAAGTGGCTTGTACATAGATGTAAACAAATTTTAAAAACAATAATGCAGTGTTGTAGAAGTGCCTTACAGTAAGTACTCTTAAGATCATAATCAGTATAGTCAAGGTCATAACACTAGCAACTTTAATGCATTTCATTGATGGCTCTACAGTATGTTTTAGAAGAGTCCCTACTCAAATGCTGACAATTCAGTCATAAACCATGCTGTGATATCTTTATTGCATCAGTGCTCACTAACATATTTGTAAGATAAGAAACAAGCTCACACACATGCAAGGCGATTTTATGAGGCTTATGTTACTGTAAAACAAAAAGAGGAAGTTACACACAGTGCTAAAATAAGGCTTCACACAGCTATTGTCCTGTGTTGTCTTACAATGAACTATTATTTGTACACCATACAGAAAAGTGGAGCTTTACTGCCATCATGCAAAAATGCTTGTATTGAGCAGGGTCATTCTTACAAGAGATCTACTTTCAAAACTACAAATCTAAGAAGCATGAATCATAAAATATCAGCCAGAAAAGACCAAACTTCCCGAATCCCAAAAACATGAACGCTTATACTAAATATACTAAAAGTTTTACAATGCATGCTCTTAAATAATTCTCAGCAGATTAGCTAGCACAGCAGGTAGCTTTGTCACCTCACAGCAAGAGTCTCTTCAGTTCATTTCTTGGGTGGAGTGCCTTCTGTGTGGAGTCTGCATGACCTCCTTGTGTTTTCTTCTGTTTCTCTGGTTTCTTTCCACTTTCTAAAGACATGCAGTAGGTGGACTGAACCCTAAATTTGCCTTGAGTGTGCATGTGAGTCTGTGTGCTATTGGAAAACAACAGCAGCAGAGGTACCCACCCAGTGGTGTAAATATTGGCGATAAATAATTTTCACTGTTGAATGGATGGATTAATCTATTTTATTGCATATGGTTCCAAAATGTGTTTCTCACAATTCACCTCAATTTTACTTCTTAGAGCTGACCTGGAGTAATAATAGTACATATATATTAGTCTGTGAAGCCACTTC
This sequence comes from Protopterus annectens, assembly GCF_019279795.1. Classification (NCBI taxonomy): domain Eukaryota; kingdom Metazoa; phylum Chordata; order Ceratodontiformes; family Protopteridae; genus Protopterus; species Protopterus annectens. The sequence goes on along the minus strand of NC_056742.1, from coordinate 129,167,627 downwards.
TCAGATATAAACAATATTAAAGAATGTTATTTGTAAATTTTGTAATGAGTATGCATCCCTGCATCCTCATGTGGAGGCTATACCATACCCCTGAACATTAAATCCTAACTCCAGTGTTAGAAAAAAAAAAACTCTGAGAAAAGAAAATCACTTCATTTTCAAATGAAACCAAATGTTTTTTCTCTCTATGACGTCAATAATTTAGTAGTTGGGGTATAGAAATTGAATTCTCCATACACACACACACACGCACACACACGCACACACACATACACACACACACACACACACACACACACACACACAGACACACACACACACACGCACACACATGCACACAGACGCACACACGCACACACACACATACATACACACACACACACACACACACACACACACACACACACACACACACACACACACACTGGTGTCACTCTCATTCGCTGTATTCTGTGATTCATACATCATAAAAAGTAACATAGTTATGTCTTGCAAAGATTGTAAGCAGTATTTCCTCATACCAACAAGTGTACTTAGAACATATATGTAGTAGGCAGTCATTCAAGTATTCCTGCATCAAAACACCAGCATTCTCTCACGTACCATTATGTTCTAGCCTCTTATCATACTATGATTTATGCACAATTGGATAAAATAATTTTGGCATTCTTTGATAGTTTTTCCTCGATTTTTTGCAAATGTGGTTTGGAATTCCAAGACAAAATGTACCTCAGTGATTTAAAATTTGAAAGAAATGCCTTAACCACTAAGTTATCCTACATAAAAAACATGCATAACATTAATGAACTGAACGCTCCAGAGAAGATATACTTTACAACACCTGTGCATTAATGCAAAATAATAACTTTTTTATGGATTGTACATTTCCAAAACTTAGTTTCCATTTACTGTTACAGAATAGTTTATCAAACTGTTACTGTTTTAGGGACAGAATGTGATTTAACCTGCAATAGTAACACAATGATAATATAGTGTGTATAGAGCCCAATTCCAAAAGACTTGCTCGCGGTGTAAGTGACATACTCCAGTGTAAGTCTGCCCTGATTTAGAAAGACTTGTTCTTGCTGTAAATGACTGACTTAGGTGTAAGAGCTGTCTATAAATAGGCTTACACTGGGGACCAGATTCCAAAAGACCTGTTCTCAGAGTAAGTAATTTATTCTGTGAGCAAGTATTTTGGATTCTGGCCCAAGACTGAGTGCTTGACACACCACACAAGATTTACGGGAAGGTTGTTGGTATTCATATAAGATAAAATGTAGCAGAATTACATTACACGACTAACACTGTATTAATAAATGGTAATTATCTCAGGGAGCTTTAGTAAACTACAACAAACAAGGATGCTTAAAATGATGTAAGATTTTTTTAAACTGCACCAAAATTAAGCCAGTAAGTATTAAAACACTACAGTAACTGTATAATTAGTAGAATGTTTCATTTCATTCACTCTTCCTTTTTCATTTTGTGTGATATGCTTTAAAAATCTTATTTTATAATTTGTTTAACCCTGGTCCAGATATTATAATCGCAGCATATTCTCATTTTTATGTTTCTTAGTTTTGCATTTATTAAAATGCTCTAGAAATACGTATCTTAATGACAGAATCATATTTTTTCTCTACCTTTAAACACATCCCTCCTGAATAAATATCTAGTACAAGTTTAACAAGCAAGACGTGTACATTGCTTGAGGCATCTCAACAGCTCTTAATCTCTATAAAAAACATGGACGGAAGTGACTCACAGAAAACAGCATATGCCTTGCTATGCTAATTTTGAAAATAAAATATTGGAAAATTATTGAAATATACAACTGAGCAAACAGGTGAGGACAAGTGTACACCAGTAGGTGATTACAGGTAGAATTCCACAAATTCTGCCAGAGAAGAAAATATAGGAGTTTCCAACAATCTTTTTGGGACAGAATTACAACTGTCTTCAAGAAGTTATATAATCACTTGGGAAAAAAATCTAAAGACTAGAAATGCACTTTCACAACAATGAAGAGTGCTGCTGCAAGACGTGCACGAACTGTGTGGTCTGGGTATTTCCTACCCTACATTGGCTGCAGTGAGAATGAGAACGCCTTCACACACAGAAAGCAGAAATTATACACTGTTACAGCAAAAACTACTGAAAGGATGGTCCTGAAATGGACTTTTCACAGTGAGCTGCCAGATGTGGGAAGAAAGGGAAAACAGTAGTGAACAGAAGCTGTAAAAGTTATTAATATTTAAGTACATCCACATATAACACGCACACACACGCGCACACACACACGCACACACACACGCACACACACATACATGTATATGAAATGATGCCATTGATAAAAAAATTGTGATTTAATAAAGATGTTAAAAAACTCATCATGTTAAACTCCCCTGTGAACATGTTCATTACTATTTATGATTGCAGCACCTTTTTGCCCTTTCTTATGCAGCCTGAAATTACAGATTAGAATGCAAAACATTTATCTTCATTGGGAAGTTACATAGAAAATATTCTATTCAGACTGAGAATAAATGACACATTGGGAATACATGGTTTTATTCCAGAAGTTCAGGGGAAATTCAAAGGAGAAATGCTACCTATGTTCTAAGCAAAATTAACTCAAAGTACTAAATTATAAAATTCTTACAATTCTTCGTATTACAAAATTCTTGGAAAAGAAGTCCAACATTAGTCGCCTTGAAACCAAATAAAAAAATCAGTGTCAGTTCTATATCCATGTTAAATACTACTTTTATCAATTTGCTGGTACAGATCAGATAAAACTATAGCCACATTAATTGCTAAAGGCCATACTGACTTCATGGGCTCCAGGTAAACATTAAAAAATAATAAGTATATGTTGGTCCTCTTAAAAGATTTTTTTGTTTTAATTTCCCCAAGTCTTTCAGGTTTCTGATATCATGATGGGAATGGACCCTATTCCTAAGTCAAGGTGCAATTAAAGTTCATGAATTTCACATTGTTTCAGTCTTTGATGTTAGACAAAAGTGCTCTTCTGAGCAATTGCAACATGCCCAGAAATGATTCATTGGTTCACGGGTTCATAGGTTCATACTAGGGTATTGACCCTAGGGCCTGTACAAGCCTAGCCATAACAATCCCCTGGCTATTTCTTCCCACAGTATTTACTTCCCTGGACCCCTGTCTAACAGGGCGACTGACGTGATCTCCGGGGTGAATTTTCTATCTCCCATCCAATCATCAAGGTTCCTTTTGAAGAGGGCCAAAGAGGCGCTCTGCTTGACATGTATGGGCAGTCTATTCCAGAGTCTGGGGAGTCTCTGGGTCAGTAACCTATCCCTCCAGCATGCTTTGTTCATTGTGATGACAAGGTTTAGATCCCTGGAGCATGTGGCTCTGAGGGATTGGGATTTCTTTAAGTGTAGCATGTCCAATAGCTCTGGGTTTGACATGGCCTTGTATGTTAAGCATAGATCGCCTCTGAGTAAACGATATGTGACAGAGTATAGGTGGAGTTTTTTTAGATGGTCAGCATAGGGCATCTGCTTTAGGCCTGTGATTCTTTTAGTGAGGTATTTCTGCGGCCTTTCCAGTTGTTGCAGATGTCTTGAGAGGTACATACCAAACGGGGTGTTGTATTCTATAATGGGTCTAATGAGAGATGAGTACAGTGGGACAATGACCTCCTTTTTTCTGGATGAAAAGCCCTTAGTGATGAGGTGTGCCATATAGAAGGATTTCCTGACTGTTGTGACAATGTAGTTATCGAAGGTGAGACCCCTGTCCACCTGTGTCCCTAAATTTCTTATCACACTTTTGGTGTTTAGTGTACTGCCACCTATGTGGTAATTCATGAGTACATGTTTTTCCCAAAGGGGATAACTATACATTTCTTGGCATTGAGGTTGAGCCCATGGCTCTGGCACCAAGCATCTGTTTCTGTAAGACCCTTTTGTAGAATATCCACATCATTTAGGGATTCAATAATGGCTCCCAGTTTGCAATCATCTTAATGTTGGCCTGTACTTCAGAGAAGTAGATGCCAAACAAGAGTGGTCCCAGGACTGAACCCTGAGGTACTCCACTTGTCACTTGTCTGGAGCTGGATTTGGAGTCGGCTACTTTTATAGTATGGGTTCTGTCAGTAAGCCAGTTGTCAACCCATCGAGTGATGTAGGGATTAATGCCCAGCTTAGTAAGTTTATCTATGATTCCAGAGTGAGGGATGATGTTGAAGACCTTGGTGAGGTCCAGATAGGCTGTGTGGACCACCTTACTCTTGTCCACAGCTCTGGAGACTGATTCAAAGAAGTCAATCAGGTTCAGGAGACAAGATCGTCCCTTCACAAACCCAAACTGCATGGGGTCCAGTGTTTGAAGGTTGCCAATGTCTTTGGTTATAAGTTCCATGATAATACATTCCATGGCCTTGCAGATCAGGCTCGTCAGACTGATGGGGGCGATAGTTCCCAGGATCCAAGGTGGATCCCCACCTTGTGGAGTGGGATAACTGCAGCTGTTTACCACTCAGTGGGCACAAAGCCTGAGGTGAGGCTATGATTAAACATGACACTTAGGTGAGGTGCCAGTTCATTTTGTAGTTCATGTAGTACACAGCCTGGGATGTCATCTGGTCCCATGGATGCTGTATTCTTAGCTTTGGAGAGTGCATTTTTTACCTGTGTGGCCGTTATTACCAGAATTTGGCAATCTTTCTGTATTGAGATGGGCCCTTTAGGGGTGAGGGGGGGTGAAGTTTGCACTGAATCGATCTGCCAGGATATTGGCAATATCCTTGGGATCAGTATATTTAATGCCATTCTGTTGTAGCTCAGAGCAGATCTGAGCATTACCATTTAGATTCTTGACATAACTATAGAATGCCTTGTGGTTGTATTTGGAACCTTTGGCAATTTTATTGTCGTAACTAGCTTTGGAGGATTTTCTGAGAGATCTCAGCTTTTTACTGAGGCTGGTAAGGGAGTTTTTTGCATCCTGGGATTTTCCTCTTTTCTGCAACAGTTTCTTTCTTTTGTTGTAAAGTTTGTTTATGGCAAGGGACCACCAGATTGGCTTCCTTTTTTTGGAGGAGAGTGTCTTGGTTCTATTGGGGATGGCACGATTCATGCACGAGTGGATGTGCTCGTACAGTGCCTTAGTGTAGGACTCAGCAGTCGAACTTTCAGTTCCCATCTGCATGGGTGTCATGAAGTTTGTCACTTCTGACTTGAGTAGCATGAAGTTGGCTTTGGTGAAGTTTTTTACAGAGGTTTCCTTACTCTTGTAACTCATAAAGAGTTACATATATTGGTGGCTTATCTAAGTATGACTGTAAATTATTTTTTGTTAGGCCTGTTGCACCTACTGCAATTATAACTATCTGGGTATATTTCATCCACATTGCTCTCATTTGTGCCAGCAAATACTGGTATTTTATGACTTTGTGTCTCTCTGTACGAAAGACACCGTAATCACTATGTGTAGCAGTTTCAGTGATCACTACTACTTTTGTCTTTTTTTCATGGACTACTATATCTGGTTTTCTAATATCTACATTTGAACTGTTGGTAAATGGATGATCCCATGTGATATAAACTTCATCATTGTCTATAATGCTTTTTGGATCATGTTTCCAAAGCTTCTCAGCTACTTCAGTGTTGTAGTATTTGTTCAATCCCCAGTGCAACAGCCTTGCCACATTACTATGCCTTTTAGTATACAAGCCTGCTACCATGAGTGTATTATACCCAGCAACAAGATGTGTGACTGTTTCCAGTTCATTTTTACAGAACCTGTATTTGTCTGTTACTCCCACTTATTCAATGGACTTTGTAAAACAATGTGTATGTTGTCCACCATCCAGGGCTGCCATTCTTAGCCTTTCAGCCTTTCGATTCATCTCTCCTTAACAACTCTTGTGTCAAATCTTGATCAACATGAGGTTGTTCCACGAGATCTCTGTACATGTCACTATATTTATAGATTTTCCAATATTCTTTCCTTCTCATTGGATCCTATTCCTTATATTCTTTTTTTTTTGTTTGCTTGTTTTTTTTGCTTTTTTTTTTTTTTTTTTTGCTTTCTGGCACTTTCAGTTGTCTGATTTTTGATTAATTGTACTATTGTAGTTTGATTTCCATTCCAAGTTCACACTGAAAGATTTCTGTTAATCTAAGGAAAGATGTCATCTTGGACTTCTTCTCCTCATGTTTTAAAACTTTCACTATTTTTGGATCTGGTGAGATCATCAGATATGTATGCAGCCCCATTATTGCAGATCTATACATGCAATCAGTTTTGAGGAGGCCCATACCTCTTTCAGAGCAGGGAATATATATATAATCATGATATACACAGATGTTATATATCATTTGATAAGTGTGAAGCATTTTTCTGTTTTTCCTGTCCATCTAATCCAGTTCTTTTGGGGGCCACTCACCCCAAAACTATAAGTTAGGACAAACAGAGCAAACTGGTTTATAGATTGGACTTTATTCCTAAATGTCGAGGCAGTTTTCAGTATTAGTTGTAGTATTCTGAAGTATGCTTTATTGAGTTTTATTCTCATTTGCTCATGTTTTATTGCACATCCTTCATCTATTTCCCAATATTTACACACTCCCTCCTGATCAGGTCCTTTTATATCACATTCTGGTCCCGATTAATATTTTCTTGTACTGATGCTTTCCTGTTTTAAATATTACTTTTGCATATTTGTCAGGACCAAATGACATTCTTAATCATCTGAGAAAGTTTTAACTTTTTATAGTTGTGTTTTCAGCTCCTTATCTAATAAACTATATCATTTTAAGTCATCCATAAAAAGTAAATGAGATGTCTTTATACAAGGTTGGTGTCTGGGAACCAAATTGTAACCATAGACTAACATGTTTAGGATCTAGAATTGCAAAATAATATGATAAAAAAATGAGCTTTCAGGATGAAATGGATAGAAATAAGTGTAATTCTCCTTATAATTTGGGTAGAAGAATCTGTGTTTTGTTGTGCACATTGTATCTTTCTTGTAATGGATACTCATCTTTGCCATACAGTGCATAAGGGTCTTACTGACTACAATTAAACTTGATAAGCAAAACTATCATATATAAATATGCACATGCATTTCATTAAGTTTTTCTTTAAGCCTGATTTTTCATAGCTTCATAGGTAAGTACTAGGCTAGCTGCCCTTGTGGGCCATTTTAAACCTAGCCAGTTTTCCTTTTTTGCTCAAATGAATCGATCCTATTTTGTTAGAGACTGGCCTTAAGCAACCCACGGCCAAAAATGATATATTACCCCTAATTAGAATAACTGGGATCATATCATTGATAATTTGTGGGGACACATGCATAGGATAAGGTATGTAGGAGCTGCCTCTCCCCATCAGTAGTACAGGGAGCAGTCACTGGGTACACTTTCTTTTTCCCATCCATAGATCCAAGGTGCACTTGAATATGGACAGGGATAAACTTTGTTTTAAGTGGATTTGGAGTCTGTTCCAGGGCAGTAGTATCCTATGTGAGATATACCTGTCCCTCCAAACCATTCTGTTGATGTTTCAGAAAATGTTTATATCCCTAGACCAAGTATTTCTGATGCCATTTGACTTGCTGATGTGCAGTAAATCCATCGGTATTGGGTTAGAATGGTAAACACCTATCATAGTGGCATGGGGGGAACATGTGTGCCTACACCCTGCATGGCTGTATAGTATGCTATGTATAAGCTTCCAGAAAGGAGGGGGGTAAGGCAGAAGAGAAGTCACACATCCAGATGATGAAGTAGTTAAGAAAATGGACAGACCACTGTATCCAAATGAATCTAATCCATTGCTTAAAGAGAGGAATTACTGCAGAAGATTTCAACAGACTGATGAGGAATTGAGTATGGTGACAAGTTGATATACTGTAGATGCATACCTAGTAAGATATTGCAGACCTTAAGGAATTGGGGTTAAATTTACTAGACCTAGCAGTACCATAATGTGGCAATTGCCATACCCACTTTTTTGAGCTAATGAACATTTGCAGGGTAGGGGAAGGTGTAGAAAGACAGAGTAAAATCCTTTATATAAGTAACAAAGAGAGCTGCACTGTTGAGTGGCTCAAGTTGATGGCATTATTTCACTGCTTAATATGGTGAGCAGATAGGTTGGTAATGGTGAAAAGGGAAGAGATTTTCATCCATGATGCCTAATTATAGGCCCACAGCATGAGTTATTTTTGCAAAGCAGTATTTAGCTCATTTGAGATACTTTTAGGTTTTTGAAACAGTTTGATCAGATATAAGTTGAAGTGGTTGGTTTGGATCTACATATTACATTTTTCCAGAGATTTCTAGTGGTGCAAAATTCCACCCAATCTGAAGTGGAGCTACTTGAAGAAATAACAGATTAAAATATGTTGTTGTTCTTCTTTCGGCTTTTCCTGGTTATGGGTCGCCACAGCGGAACTCCGGTCCACTAATGATTTACACCCAACCTTCAACGAAGGCACGCCCATTCTACGCATGTCTTTCAAATGCCACTCAACCACAGGAAGGACATGCAGACTCCACACAGATGGTGCTCCAGCTGAGAATTGAACGGGAGAACCTCTTGCTGTGAGGCAACAACACTACTGCTGCACCACTGCGGATTTTAAATAACAGACTAAAATAACATTTGTTTTTCTGTATTAAGGTATCCATTCAAAAATTTAAAAAGGTCAAACGATTGAACTTCTCAACTTAGGTAAATATGAAATCACAATTTGCTCTAGTTTTTCTGTATTGAGCTATCCATTCAAAAATTTAAAAAGGTCAAACAACTGAACTTCTCAACTTAGGTAAATATGAAATCAAAATTTGCTCTCTAATTAGAGGCTAGAAAAAAAGCACCAGTTTTCTCTTCAGGATGCTAATATATTTGAAAAAAAATGTCTTTTTTAAGAACAAGCCTCAATGCAGTCCTCATCCAGTTCTCATATAATTAAGTAAAAAGAAAATAGCACGCCCATTTTTAAAACAAGGTTAGTCACTAAGCAGATATGAAATCAAAATGTACTCAGTTGTTATGGTTTAAGGCAGAAAAAAACAACATCCCAAGATTTATTTTTACAAACATTTTAGCTCTTCCTATTTAAACTGATAGTTCCTCTCCATGTAGCTACTTCAGATTTTTCACCTAGAGTTCACATGTGGGGGAAGGAGATTCTCGACATTTCTATTGATGGGAATGCATTTCTTTGCTGTAGTATGAGATGCACACAACAAGATGGTCCCTAAATACCAAAATGTAATCATTCATATGAAAAAATATGATTTGTACAGCTGAGTTGCATCTATTGAGAAGAAAACCCTCAATAAATGTTTGCATCCTTTTGTTCCACAAAATGTCTAATGCAGCCCATTCATGAAAAATGTAGAGCCATGATCTCTTTATTCTGTGGATGATTTCCAGCAATTTGAAGAAATGCAACACATTATGCAGTCGTTATGGGGTGTAAATGGTCCTGAGTGCCTCCATTCTAAAACTTTGAAGAGTTTTCTTAAAAATAAATAAATAATTAAATACATTTTGAAGAGTATACAACTGGAACCTGTTCTTCATACAGCTGTTGTGTTACAATGGTTTCCATTTCTTCAAAAACAGAGAGAGAGAGAGAAAGAAAAAACGGTAGACAATTAACCCACATTATGCCAGGCTCTGAGATACAGAGGGATGGAGGAAGGAAAGCAGTTACTACTGTGACCCCAGTGGTTGTGGCCTGCTCAGCTCTCCAGTGGAAACAGTGGGGTTCAAGTGCACTGGAAGGAAAACAGGGTAGTACAATCTCCCTGGTGAAAACCAGAAAAATCACTGTTCAAGCTGTGGAGGAGGGCAGCTTGGAGGAACCACCCTTTGCAAAACTGAGTGATGGTCTCAATGGTTAGTCTATTGCACATCCTCCCCTTACTGAGTGCATGTACAGTAGGGCCAGGTGAGGAAAAAAAACCCCTATGTCTGCCAGGAAAATGACCTTTCTTGGTCGTCTCTCACCAAGTTTATGTATTTATTTATTTATTTATTTTATGTATTTATTTACTTACTTGCTGATTGCATTTGTTGTCCAGGAAAGCCTCCTTTTCAGTGCAGGCCCAGGGGAGAAAAGCTCCAAATTATACATATTAAATAAAGATTTATACATAGCGTAGGAAAAAAAACAGCATTTTACAAGTGTACACATAGTCTACTGAATAGTGTAGAAAAAACAGCATTTTTAACAAGTGTATACATAGTCTAGTGAATAAGAACATTTTGCAAATGTTTACACATGGTATAGAAGTCATTCAATAGTATTTTGAAAGGTTTGCATAGTAATGGAGTCAATGCAGATAGTACAATAAGGCACTAATACAAATTATTGTTTTGAGCCAAGGAAGATGATGAGCATAATTCATTCTACAAACATAAATCTCAGCGGACTGTTTTTTTCTTCACATAGTCAGCAGCTGGTGTAGTTGACTAAAGAAGAGTTGGTAGAAAAAGGTCAGAGGGAAGTAGCTGAAGGGTAAGAAAAAGTGTGAAATCATGGTGTAGTTTAGGGGTACTTATCCAGGTCATGGTGTAGTTTAGGGGTACTTATCCAGGTCACGGTGTAGTTTAGGGGTACTTATCCAGGTCACGGTGTAGTTTAGGGGTACTTATCCAGGTCACTGTGAGGTTTAGGGGTACTTATCCAGGGTTAGTGCAGGGGCACAGCCAAAGGTTCTGCAGGTATGACTTCAGCTGCTGTTTAAACTGTTTGAGATGTTCTATTTGTAGAGAGAGTGACGCATGCTTTTACATGCTTTGGTGACACAGTTTGAGAACAGACTGTCACCAGCTGTACTGTTGGATTTAGTCAGTTAAGGACAATGCTTAGTAAGAGGATATACAGTTTGTAACTGAGTAAGTGACAAAAAGCTACATCTCAAACATCTCTGGAATAACTCCATGTCATGAGTGACGTCATTTAAAACTCCCATTCTGCTAAGTGAGCCACACAACAGCCGTGAGGGGTACTCCTAGGAGATGCTAGACAAATAGGAACAGCTCCCAATACATATTATATTTCAGAACACACAGCAGCTGGTATTACAGAATGTGTCCTGAAGAGGGAAATGTTAGCATGTTTGAAGAACCAAGTGCACTACCTTGAACTATGGCAGTTATGAAAACTTTCCACTTCTTGGCAGACTTCATCCATAGCATGCTCAGAAATTCCAGCCCTGCTCTCCAATGCACTGGACAGCAGTATATATATATGCTGGACCCACCACAGCCCCTATCAGATTTGGAACGCTAAGTAGAGCAGAGCCATAGTATAAATATTGCCTGTGTTTTATCCACCCATCCTTTCCAATAGCAGAACATGCATATAGACACACAGGCATGCCATATATATATATATATATATATATATATATATATATATATATATATATATACATATATATAAATATATATGTGTGTGTGTGTGTGTGTGTGTGTGTGTGTGTGTATATATATATATATATATATATATATATATATATATATATATATATATATATATATATATATATATATATATATATATACATATATGCATACATACACACAGGCAAATACAAGTAAATATATCCAGTGCCTGTACAGTCTGCATCTGCAATATCCTCATTCCAACAAGCCATTGGTGACACCTGGCAGTGGTCATATATATTTTCTCTCTCTCTCTCTCTCTCTCTCTATATATATATATATATATATATATATATATATATATATATATATATATCACACACACACACAAACTGATATATATATATATATATATATATATATATATATATATATATATATATATACACACACACAGGTCTAGGACATATGCTCGACTAGCATATGTCCGAATCACAAAATATCAAACACACATACACGAAAGTGCTTAACATCGAAAAGCTCTTACATGTATGTGTAGTTCCAAAAAAATAAAATCTATGTTATTATTCTCACTCCGAGATAGCACTATAGTGGGGAAAAGGGAATTTTCCCTTACCTGCATTGTAGTCCGATCTACAAAACAGGCACACATACATGGAAGTGCTTGTCAATGTTAAGCACTTTCATGTATGTGTGTACGATGTTTTGTGATTCAGACATATGCTAGTCGAGCATGTGTCCAGATCCCACACACACATACACATTTACTTTACCCTTGCCCCTTAGATCTGTTTCATTCATGTGTGTTGAAAATTGTTTTCCAGCAACTCACATACACTGCACTTTCTTTAGTTGCTGTTTTGTTAATAATGGTTGGCTTTCAGAAAGGATTGTTTTGAGTGGAGTGGAGGCCTTTAACTTGAGCAGTTTCTCCCTCAAAGTAAGTCTTTCCAATTCATAAACCAATCTATCACGAAAATTTCCCACTAGATGGAGTTTCAGCACAGATGGCAATCCTACTGGCTAGGCCACATGGTAATGAGGCAATCAGGGAGAGAGTGGCCACTGCTAATTAGCCAAGAGGTCTTTCCCTGAAATGCTAGCAGCTTCAGATTTACATAGCCAGAAATTCAGATAATTGCTTAGTTACATACACTTCCATGGTCAGAGGAAAAAGTTACCACCAAAGGACAGTTGTCACCTAACCACTCTGATGATTTAGGAGTGGTACTACAATATTATCCCCCCCCCCTTTATATTTAATACTGCTGTGTCAGTTGAGGAATCCTACAAGTTTTTGTAATTTATAATCTCCCAGGACTTTGAAGTGGGAGACCAATGTAGGGTCCATCATAAAAAAGGCACAACAGCGAATGTACTTTCTGCGACAGCTGAGGAAGTTCAGCCTCCCACAGGAACTGTTGATTCAGTTTGATACAGCAGTCATTGAGTCTATTCTCAGCTCATCCATAACAGTGTAATTTGGATCTCTGTCTAATCATGGCAAAAATAGGTTACGTCGAATAGTCAGGTCTGCCAAAAATATCATTGGTGATAGTTTGTCCTCCTTACTGCACGTGTACTATTCCAGAGTCATGATAAGGGCAGGGAAGATCATCACTGACCCTTCACATCCACCCCACCATCTTTTTGAACTATTACCATCAGCCAGGCATTATAGATTAATATGCACCAAAACGAGTAGATATAAGAACAGTTTTTTCCACAAGCCATCACATTCATAAACAGTTAACTCAGCTTATTAGGATGGGATATTCTTTTTCCCAAGCCCCCGAGAATTCTGCAGTATTGTTTACATATTGTTAATACTTGTTTCTTTCATACTTTATGTCAGTATTTCTTGTACTTTGTTTCACTTTACCTTGTATGTATATTTCCTTTTTGTCTTGTTCTTAATAGTTGCGAGTATCTTGTTTGTCTTGTTCTTAATAGTTGTATGTATGTCATTTATGCAATTCATACTTGGAGAATCACTGAAACCACAGTCAAATTCCTTGTGTGCATGCATATCTGGCCAAAAATGTGATTCTGATTCTGATGGATGAAGTATGGGTGCAGATAAGTTCAGTGAAGATTGGGGGGGGGTGTTAGTATGTGCATGTGTGTAGAAGTGTGTGTGTGTGTGTGTGTGTGTGTGTGTGTGTGTGTGTGTGTGTGTGTGTGTGTGTGCGTGTGTGTGTGTGTGTGTGTGTGTGTGTGTGTGTGTGTGTGTGTGTGTGTGTGTGTGTGTGTGTGTGTCTGTCTGTCTATCTTTAGGGGTATGAATGAAGATAGGTGTGTGTGTGTGTGTGTGTGTGTGTGTGTGTGTGTGTGTGTGTGTGTGTGTGTGTGTGTGTGTGTGTGTGTGTGTGTGTCGGTGAATGGATGAATGTGTCTGTAACTCTTGATTGACTGCTGGGGGGAGTTTTAATGTTGTGCCTGTATGTGTGTGTGCATATCTGTGTATGTGCATGGGTGTCTGAATGCAACTTTACTATTGAATTACCTAGAATCCTAGCACTTCACGTTCCAAGTTCTCAATGTAAATTGACTGAATTATTTAGCTATTAAAGTAATACTCCATCACTGATTACAACTATGCCATTTATTAAATATAAATATTGTATTAACACATCTCTAATGTGATCCTGCATTTAACCCAAGTTGTCCCCTTCTCTGGACTGTAATGACATACCCTTAAGTCTTCCTTTCATATTTACATTGAGGAGGGTAACACACATGACATACCCTTAAGTCTTCCTTTCATATTTACGTTGAGGAGGGTAACACACATCTATATATGTACATGCCAGTACCTAAATATGCAGTAAATAATCAGAAATCTAAAGATATAAATCTTTTTATGTGCCTTTACATAACCACATACCTATACAATTCCCACTATATCTGAGTGAGAGTGCAAGACTGAATATGCAAAGATAAGAAGGTTTCACATTCTCATTATAAAACACATTCCCAGGTGAGAGCTAATTAGCATTAGCTGCTCCTATAGATTTCCATATTGTCTTACAGCAAACTGCAGTGGGCCTGTATCTGAATCAGAAAGCATTACCTTGAGGGGTTGATCACTAATAGTAACCCTTTCAGAATCCCAGGATCTACAATAATATAACATCAAAGTTGCACCACATGAAAATTGAGATGGCATTCATTCAAACATATCAATTATTTCAATGTTAGTTAAATGTAGTATCCCTCAAATGTCTTTATGAGGTCATATTATAGCAGGATATGTTATGGATTTACAAAATTACAAAAGGCAGAGTAGAGTTATTAACTACATCCTAGAGATTACTGGAATGTACACCTCAAGAATCAAAAGAAATAGATTTAATGTAGAGGTAAGATGTTGCTTCCATGACAAAAAGTGGTGGTAGCATTAAATGCTCTCCTTCCATGAAATGCAGATATTCAGAAGTGTAGCTAAGGTGGGGCAAAGAGGGCACCTTGGATGCAAAGTGTTATGTGAGTGCAACTGGCAGCTGATAATTTGCTTTATTTGCAGTACCCACATTAAAAAAATGAATGCCTATACTATAATTACTGTCAGGGCAGAAGCAATAAAGTGATTAATGGATGGTATTGTAACTGTAGCAAACTACTTGCTACAACTTGCTACACTAATAAATGTATGTGTAGAAAGTGATTTTTAAAGTTTAAGGCAGAAAATCTTTTTTTTTTTGGTCCTCAATTTATCGACTTAAAGTTGAGAGACACTGAACAGGGAATGAAACTTGCTCTTCCAGTTAGAGCTGAGGAAAACCAGATAGGGACTGGATTTTTATTATTAATATTATTTTTTACATTGTTTTGTGTTCCTCAACTGATGAACTCAGAGATGAGAGAAGGAGATTGTGGAAATGACCTTGCTCCTGTAGTTAGGACTGAGGAATGCAGGGTCAGAGAATGGAACTTGCTAATGAATTTAGGGTTGAGGAGCACCAGTTTAGGGAATGGATATTTTATTTTTTTGTTTTCTTTTGCCCTTCAGTTTAAAGTTGAGGAACACCAGATCAGAGAATGACAATTGGCACCAGATGAGCAAGCTAGTGCAGGTAAAATAGAAACCATGGAGGGTGTCAAAAGAGAGAGGCACTTGCATATAGACATTTGTTTTGTTCTAAACTACATAGGTAGCCTTCA
This sequence comes from Protopterus annectens, assembly GCF_019279795.1. NCBI lineage: Eukaryota > Metazoa > Chordata > Ceratodontiformes > Protopteridae > Protopterus > Protopterus annectens. The sequence goes on along the minus strand of NC_056742.1, from coordinate 129,152,039 downwards.
ATTAACACTTTTTATTTTTTGTTACCCCTGTTCCTGAAAACATCAGCCCTCCCCAATAATCTATGAGTCCATTAGATCCTGCTCGGGGCAAAAGTTGTCACCAGCCGATTTGTTCTCCCATAAGACAAAAAATGATTGTGAAATATCATTCAGGCAGACTCTAGAGTTTCTGTCCTGGCCCCAGGAGCTTCTAACACCCCTTGGCAGCTTTTGAGGGATAGTAGCACTGGCAACGTATGGGAAGGAACACACAACCTTCCGCACATGACTGCCCTACCTATATTCCTATGTCTTTCTGTACCAGACCTGTGGAATGCACTATCCAGAGCTCCCTCTGGATGTCACCCAAGTGGTGAGCAAAGCCACCTTCCTCCATCTATAACAGGCAAGACACATACTGCTCACCCCCCATCCCCCCACCCTGCTCTCTCTAGTTCCAGTCCCCTCTAGTCAAACTCACGTCATCTGGGTTACAGTTAGGGCTTTATTCCTCTGTGCCATGGGAAGTGGGCTTCAGTAACACTTTTGTGTATTCATATGTTAGCAGATCAAACACACTATGTTCATAGGATCATAGAAGGTTACAAGGTTATCATCCCAGAGGTCATTTCAAGCCTAGCCATTTCATCCCAATGTAATGTCATGGATACTCTATCAAGATAGATACCAAGGATTGCATTTAGTATTGACTGCCCATGTCCAGGAGGGTTTTGGGTGTTATCCCAGGTATGAATTTACAGTGCCCCTTCCACTCATCCAGGTTATTTTTGAACAGTATGATAGAGGTGCTCTGCTTCACATGAATTGGCAGCCTATTCCAAAGATGCAGCACTTGCTGGGAGACAAATTTGTCCCTCCAGCACATCCTGTTCAAGTTGCAGGCCATATTTAGATCCCTGGAATAGGTAGCTCTTATCTCACGTGATTTATGGAAGTGCAGCAAATTCATTAGGTTTGGGTCGGAGATTACTCTGTAAGCCAGGCATAAATCTACCCTAAGAAGTCTATATGATACTAAGTATAATGACTCTGAGGTCTCTCCAATTGCTGCAGGTGCTTTGTGTGGTACATGCCAAAAGTAGCATTATACTCAATTATGGGCCTGATTAGCGACTTGTATAGTTGGGTTATAACCTCCTTTGCTCTAGAGGCAATGCCTTTGCTAATCAAGTGTGCTACATAGAAGGTCTTCCTTACTACAGTAGGCAAATGATGGTTAAAGTTAAGGTCACAGTCTATTTGTGATCCAGATCCCTTACCACTTCATAGGTACATAGGTTATTGCTGTTTATTTGATACTGTGAAGGGACATTGGTTTTACCAAAGGGAATGATAATGCATTTGTTTGCATTTAGTTTGAGACCATGACTAAGACACCAGTCGGCCTGTATAAGACCTTCCTGATGTACTCTGACATCATTTGGGGTTTCGATAATTGCACCCAGTTTGCAGTTGTCCACAAACTTGGTCAGCCACAGCCCCTTAGTTTTGGCCTGAAAATCTGAGAAGTATATACCAAACAGCAGGGGGCCCAACAATGACCCTTATGGCACCCCACTGGTGACAGGTCTGCTAGTTGATGTGGAGTTACCCACTTTGATAGTGTCTGACCAGTTTGTGAGCCAGTTGGCAACCCATCTTACAACAAAGGGGTTTACTTTCAGTTTGCTAAGTTTATCGGTAATGCCTGAGTGTGGGATTGTGTCAAAGGCCTTGGCCAATTCTAGATATGCTGTGTGCACAGATTTGCCCTCCTCAATGGCCCTGGTCACATTTTCAAAGAAATCCACCAGGTTTAACAAGCAGGATTTGCCGTAGACAAAGCCAAATTGGGTTCGATCAAGGGTTTGGAGGTCGCCTATATCTTTATTTATGAGGTCCATGATAATATGTTCCTTGACCTTACAGATGAGGCTGGTCAGACTTATGGGTCTATAATTCCCCAGGTCTGTTGCTAAGCCACTTTTGTGGAGGGGAATAACTGTTGCTGTTCTCCATTCCACTGGAACACAGCCTGTGGTTAGGCTGTGATTGAGTAGGGTACTTAATGGTAATGCTAGTTCATTTTTTAGTGTGTTGTGAAGATAGTCTAGGCTGCAGTCTGGTCCCATAGAGGTTGTGTTTTTTTTTTACTTAGACAAGGCTTTAATGACCTGCTTTTTGGATATGTAGGGTGGGAGAAAGTTGGAAGAGAGGTTTGTAATAAGTTTGGAGGGGATAAGGGAGTGAAATTTTCACCAAATCTGTCTGCCAGCAGGTTTGCTATCTCTGCAGGATCAGTATGTGTGATACCGTTAATCACTAGTTCTGTGCACACTTGGGTCCTACCTTTTAGGCTGTGTATGTAGCTGTAAAAGGCCTTATGGTTACCCTTGACTATGATTGCTAAGTCTTTCTCAAATTTACCCTTAGAGTATCTGACATGTTGTCTTATTTGCCTGTTGAGGCTGAGGAGGGTGCTTTTCTATTGTTGGTGTCTCATCTTAGTTTTCCTAGAGAGAAAATTTTTGCATTTGTTATAAAGTTTGTTGATGCCGGATGTCCACCAGCATGGCTTGTTTTTACTTTGAGATCGGGCTTTGATGCTGTCTGGAACAGCTGAGTCTATACACTTAAACAAGTGATTGTACAGGGCTTTAGTGTAAGCTTTGGTGCAGTTAAAACTTCCAGCTGGGGGTGGAGCCTGCAATGTATATATACCTTCCCCTAGGAGGGTATAGTTTGCCTCGGTGAAGTTTTTTAGACTGACTTCACCCTTTGTGAGTTCTGGTGTTAGTGTTAGTTTCAAGGCAAATGATCTATGGTCTGATTTAACTAATGAGAGTCCAGCAGTTGCATTGGTACATCTCTTTGTCATGTTAGTGAGGACCAGATCTGGTATGTTTGTTCCTCTTGTTGGGGTTTGAAAAATTGTTCCAGGGCATTTGAGTTAACAAAGTCAAGGAACGTTTGCACTAGTGAGTCAGGGCTAGAGTAGGTTTCCCAATTGATGGTGGGATAATTGAAATCCCCACATGACCAGAGTGTTTGGCAATATTTGGATTGACTCCAGTTTGGTCAAGTAGGCCTCATGCACATCATGATCCATGGAGGGGGATCTATAACTAGCTATGACTTGAATGGGGGTCTTACCCGCAGTAATCTGAACTTGGAGTAACTCCATTGAGTTGTCCTGTCTAACTAGTCAGGAGGTGAATTTATCTTTAATGTAGATAGAAAAAAGGCCTCCTTTGGTTCTCACAAATTCATTTTGTAGTCTGAAGGTGCAGAAGGCATTGTAGCATTGAAAGACAGGAGTACACTCTGAGGCCTTGAACCAGGTTTCTGTGACTGCACAGACATCTCCATCCTCCAGTGAGATGACTGCTTTCAGGGTGTGCAGTTTTTTGGATTAAGCTCCTAGCATTTAGCAGCATAACCCTTATTTTGTTATGATTTGCAATTTTCATATTAGCAATTTTGTTTTTGAGACCTTGCCTAAAAAGGCACTATGGGGGAGGCAAGAGCCTTTGCCAGCAGCCAAATGCCTAGTGGTGCCAGGTGCAATCTGTCTCTGGAAAAGCAGCAAGGGTTGTCAACCATGTCATCCCAGGCTGACAGAAACTAGATCCCCTTGGAATGACACCAAAATCTAAACCAATTTTTGAAATCAATGATTTTTTTGTTTATACTATGGCGTAATTCTAGGTGAAGGTAATATGCTGCTCAAGTAACATACCTGCCTTGGACACATACTCATGTCTCTCTTCATATAGTCCAATGAGGTACATCTCAGGTCATTCACTCCAACATGTGCTAAGACAGAGTCATAATGTTAGTTGTTGCCGAGAGACCTGAGTGTATGTATGATCTGATGAATCCTGGCACTAGACAAGCAGCTGACCGTGACTTTCTCCTTATCTAACCTGGTAAGTGAGTTATCCATATGTCTCACTGTGGAGTCACCAATGACAAAAAAATTTGGTTTATGAGTATTATGCCTTAAGGGCTTGGTAGGTAAGACATTGGTGCTGCTATGTGTCTTGGGTGCTGTGGGAACTGTGTTAGTTGTAGCAGTCATGTTTTGTAGGTCTCTGGTGTTTCGGTAAGTTTTTTGACAGAACTTCCGCATATGTTGATTTATATGTTGGGTTCATACTATATGTATGAATATTGGTGCTATGTTCATGAGCAGCAGTGGTTGAGTTGACAACCTCTTCAGTGTTATGTTTCAAGTGCTAGAGAGCACGGATTCAAGATTCTCAGTGTAGATGCATCTCACACTCTGTACTAGAGTGAGTTATTAGTAGAGGGTTGTCAGTGTACATGAGGCAGTTGCTACACAGCCACAGGTGACCCTAAGTCAACAAGGCTGGCAGAAGAAACAAGGGTAATTCAACTGTCCACAATGCAGGTTTAAGAACTATTATCACAAAGGGGGTGCTTTCACAACTGACCTAGGAGGTGCTCTGTAGATAGGTGTTTCTGACAGAGTTTTTGGCTGGTGGTTTAATAGGTCACAGCTCACTAGCAATACTTTTTAGACTGGAAATGTGCTAAAGATGAGGACTACATTAGTATACTACTTTCTAAGTACTTTCTATTTTCTCAGTTTCTAAGGGAAAATTGTCAAAATTATCTGTCCGGCTATGGCACACAATTGTGTGGCAGTGTGCTGTGCTGCACAAGGTAAAAACAAGCAGAAACCTGCTCAAACCTGGGGCTTAAATACTAGAAGCTAAAAACTTTAAAAAAAATTTTAAAAAGTTCAAAAGAACCAATGAGGATGCTTATTCCAAGCCCTAGACCAATCACCTTTCACTAGACAGGTTCCAATCAGCACATTTCACAAGGGTGCAGAAGGGCCCCTTCTAATCAAAGATGGCTTGGAAAATGTGCTCAGGATACAACAGCTACTAAAAACAGACCCAGATGCAGCAAACCTGTATCTGGTCTATGCTGCACCTGCTAGCTACACTAACTTAGACAGGGAACATTAAAAATGATTTAAACAGCAGAAAAACACAAGGAGACACTAAAGAATGTTTTAAACAGCAAACAAATCAGTTATTTAAAACACTGCTTGCTGGGAAAACAGAACAAACAGAACAAATGATAAGCAAACAGTGAAAAGTAGCAACAATTACTTTGCAATCAGTGAAAATAGCAAAAAATCTTTACAAACAGTGACAACAGCAACAAAATATAATTTAAAAGGTACAGTAAGGCAGACAAATGGAATACAAACAGTGCAGTTTAGTTTACAGTATTAAAAACCAGTATTAAATAAGCAGAACACAAAAAAGTGCAATAAATAGTATAATCAAGCCAAAAAAAAAAAAAAAAACAGGCAACATATGTTTCTGGGAAGCTCAGAAGCCCCTAGTCATCTGGAATGTCAGCTCAGAGTTGTGGCTGGTAACCTATCTCACTTCAGCTAGGTTCAAACAAACAGAAACCTGCTCAGATGTATGGCTTAAATACCAAAAGTTAAAAATTAAACAAAAACTTTTAAAAAGTTCAGAAGAACAAATGAGGGTGCTTAGTCCAAGCCCTAGCTTCTGCTTCCTGTTGTTGGAAGATGGCAGCCATTTCTGCTGCAGGAGTCTCGGCTCCTGCTGCTGCTTCTAATGTTTCTGCCTCTATTTTGACTTCTGATAGTATTTCAGTGTTTTTTTCCCAGGCTTCTGTTGAAGGCTGGACTGTTTTTTGGCTGGGGTGACTCTATGGAGCTTAGGGATTGTTCTCAGACTTCTACTGCTTCTGTGACTGCCATTGTAGGTCCCCACTTGTGCTGTAGCTTCTGTTGCCTCTACTATTATTTCTCAGGCTAAATCCTATGCTACTGTGGTGAAAACTGCTATTTCTGCTTCTGGCAGTCAGCTTGGGTCTTCTGGGCAGACAAGGATTGTTTCTAAACCTTTGGTGTATTTAAGATCTGTTTCAGGTCAGCCTTTATCATGTAAGTTTATTTGGCCTTCTTTGCTGAAGCCTTTATCTGTTCCATTTCAGTCTTTATATGCTATTATTCATTGAGGGAGGGATGCTTATGCTGATGTTTATTTTGAGTCTTAGGTGGCTGCTTCTGCTTTTGTTTCTAATTTTTCTAAACATAATTCTCAGCGACCTTGGTCTGACTATGTGTTGTTCATTTTAGTTATGTTACTGAGGCTCATGTTAGGGAGTTTTTGCTCTGCCGTTCTGCTGACTTTTTTTTCTGTGAGGAAGTCTTTTGTCTCTGATGCTGGTGGCATTTGGGATGGGGCTTGGGAGGCCTGGGTGGCCATACATGTGTGAGACACTGGTGGTTCACATTTGCCTGTGTTTGTTTGTTGGATGGTTAGAGGGATATTTTGAAATATGCAGGACAGCCTAAATCATGTTTTTTGTAGTGATTTCTCACATTTAGTGTCTGCATATTCTTCTAGGAGATGTACTCATTGTGGGTCATTTGAGCATTTTGCTAGAGCTTGTCTCCGGTGGTGTAGTTTGTGTTACTGTTCACATGGGAACTCTGGTTGCTCTGCTGTACCTCCTGCAGCTTCTAGTGCTGTGCCCAGTGCTTCCTCTTTACAGCAGGCTGTGGATCCTGCCTCTAGCCCTCTGCCTCTTTCTTTACCAGCTTCAGTCCCTGTAACCCCTTATGGAGATTCTAGGGTGGATTCTTTGCCTTTTATTCTGCCAGGCCTTGTAGTTGCTGGCCTTTCTGATGGAGTCCCCCTTTCTCCTGTTATTTATGTTGTCCCTACTGGGGCTGAGATGTTAGCCTCTAACAGAAGTTTGCATGGGATGTCTGATCCTTCCTCTGCTGATGGTGGTACTAAGGTGCTGATTTCTATAGACAGTGTTAGTTGTGAGGCAGATATTAGTTCTGATTTGCCTGAATCCCGGTCAGGGTCTTTAGGTTTTAAGCAGAGGTATTTAAGGATTAAACGTACTAACAGGTTTTTGGATGATGATTCTTTTGTTGCTGATGGCTGACCTGTCTGCGTTTTTTGTGATACTAATAGTATGGTGTCATTATCTAGGCATTTGCCTATGCATTCTTGGGTTTCTTCTCTTTCTTCTGATGTTGTTTTTGTTCGATGTGGAAAAACATTTTTCTACCTCTTGTTTGCTATGTGAAGTTTTGTGGGGGAGGGTAGTCTTTGGGGACTGATCGCTGGTTTGGCATTGTAGTTATGTATCATAAGCCTGTAGTGATGGTTAAGTATGTTGTTCATATTTTGCCTGGCAGTGCATCAGTGGTAGATTTATTGTGTAGGTTTTATTTTATATGTTTTGTTATTGTTTATGCTTTTATTTCTGTGGCTGGGCACTGTTCATTGTTTCAGCTTTTATGGACTTATTTTCTTATTGACTGTACTATTCTTTTTTGGGGGAACTTTAATTGTGGAGTTGTACCTCAGGATTCCAGTTCTATGCAGGACTCTAGTGTCCATTGCTACAAGGATATTTTGTGTCTAGATTCCTTTACTGTGTGCAGTCCTGATGCCTTCACTTATTTTCATGCACGTACCCGTATTGATTATTGTTTTTGTTCCCCTGCCTTTGCTGTTGTTTCTTCTTCTTTGTCTTTTGTGTCCTTTACTGACCACTGTGCTTTGTCTTTTTCTTTCGGTGTTTCCTGTAAGGGTAACGGTCTGCCTAGATATACTGCTCCCTGGATTTTACTCCTGCTTGGTAGGAGGTTGTTTCTGAATTGTGGGATGATCATTTTACTTTGTTGCCTCTCTTTCCTTCTCTGTCCTGAAGGTGGTTGGCTTTTAAGGAGAAATTTGTTGCTCATTATAACTGGTTTGCCCAGTCTTATTATTTCCAGTTTAAACAGTCTTCTGATGCTTTGCATGTTGCTTTCCAGTCTGCTGTGCATCAGGACCCTGTTGTGCATCAGGACTCTGCTGTACGTCAGGACCCTGCTGTGCATCAGGACCCTGCTGTGCATCAGGACCCTGCAGTGCATGAGGACCCTGCTGTGCATCAAAGCCTTGTTGTGCATCAGGACCCTACTGTACATCAGGACCCTGCAGTGCATCAGGACCCTGCTGTGCGTCAGGACCCTGCTGTACATCAGGACCTTGCTGTGCATCAGGACCCTGCTGTGCATCAGGACCCTGCAGTGCGTCAAGACCCTGCTGTGCATCAGGGCCCTGCTGTGCATCAGGACCCTGTTGTGCATCAGGACCCTGCTGTGCATCAGGTCCCTGCAGTGCATCAAGACCCTGCTGTGCATCAGGACCATGCTGTGTGGCAGGAACCTGCTGTTTGTCAGGACCCTGCAGTGCATCAGGACCCTGTTGTGCATCAGGGCCCTGCAGTGCATTAAGACCCTGCTGTGCATCAGGACCCTGCTGTGTTTCAGGACCCTGCTAGTGCTCTTCAGCATCTTCATGAGCTGCATTTGCACAATATTGCTCAGGTCAAGGTAGTTCTTTGGAATTTGGCTCACTCCTTTAAGGGTAGGGGTGAGGAATTTCTTCCTTATGTGGGCAAGCATATGCTTAGGACAGAGACTTTTATTGATACTTTGCCGACTTCTTCTGGTGATGTTGTTGGTACTAAGGACAGTTTAACTCTTATTCATGTTTTTGTATGGTGGTAAGGTTTCTCCTGCTGAGTCCTGGCCCATTCCAGTGATGATGGCTACTTTTAGGGCTGCTCTTGATGCCCCTATTACTTTGTTTGAGGTTCGGTAGGCTATTTCCTCTTTTAAGGTTGTTTCTGCCCCAGGGTGGGATTGGCTTTCTGATGTTTAGTTGCCAGTCCTAGTTCAGTTGTTTAATGAGTGGTTTTCTTGATCTACCTGTCTTTTGTATGCAGTTTTTCATTTTTTTTGAGGGACCTCCTATATGCCTGTGTGGAGGGGTATTTTGTATTTTCTTCCTGATTTAGGTGGTGTCAGGCTGCTACACCTTGTTCTTTTTCTGTATACTTTATTTCTTTTTCCTGTTTTGTGGCATTTGCAGGCTGCTGATCTTTTTTGCTTGGCTGCTTGCTTCTGGCTTTGTCTGGCCACTTTTGGCAGACTTGATTGGAAGGGAAGCATGCGTGAAGAGTCCATTCTGAGGAGCTGAAGGAAGTCCAGTCTTTGTTGCTTGGGTGGCATATTACCTTGAGTGCCCTTCCTTCTTCTAGGCAAGAGTGGTATTCATCTCTTTTGACACATTTTTATGCCATTAATGGGTATCAGGATTATTCCACTGAGAGGTTGCAGAGGTTGAGTCAGCATAGGCAGTGTTATGCCTCTTTACCCCATTGGAGTTATTTTTTGTGGCATTGTTCTCTTTATAGGTTGCCAGAGAGGTCTTCCTATGTTTTTCATTCTGTGGGGGCCCAGTTATGTCTACATGCTTGTTGTGGGACTTTGGAAACTGCAGAACATGTTTTTCTTCACTATAGTAAGTTGTCTGGCTTTTGGGAGGATGCTCAATGTAACTATTCAGTGCCCCATTTGTTTCCCAAATGAAGATTATGCTTGGGCCTGGATGCCAGCAGTTGCTCAGGCAGAGTTCCTGTTGGTGTCTGCTCTGAGACTTCTTTGGGCTGCCCATTGTAGTGGGGTTCTTGCTGTAAATGTTCTCTCTCTGCCCACTTTACTTGCTCAAGTAAGGATGTGGTTGTGGCACAAGGGATGGGGGGGGGGGTCTGACCTTGCCCAGCTTGCTTGTTTTGTTTGCCAACCCTTTATTATTTTTCTTGAATTACATGAGGTATTTCTTTTTGTGAGGACTTTTTGCCCAGGTATTTTTTTATAACAGTGCTGTTCTTAATTTAGTTGTTTATATCTCCTGTTTTGCTTGACTGGATTGTATTTTATAGCTACTGCACTCCTTTCTTATGGTCTTACTCAGCATTTTTTATTTCTGCAACCATTTTTTTTTTGCTGTTTACAGTATTACAGAATTTTATGTATTTGCTGTAGCCTTTTTTTCTTGCTTTTATCCATTTGTTTGTTTGTTTTGGGGTTAAATGTTTGGATATTAGCAATAATTTGTATTTGGTAGGTTTTTTAGTCCTGTAGTACTGTTTGGGGTTCTTTTTCTTTGTTAGGTTGTTTCTTCTTTATTAGGGTTTTTCTTGTTGGGGCTTCATCTGTTTCTTTCCAGTTGTGCAGGACTTTGCCTGGCTTTATTGTGCTTGTCCTTCATCCTTTTCTTTGGCTGAAGGTTTTGTTTTTGTCAGGGTTTTTATTCCTACATCGTTCTTGTTTTCTTTTCTTGTTTGCGCTTTGTTGCCTCTTGCTGCTTTCTATTTATTCTTCTCGGTTGGTGTGCCTCCAAGCCATAGACCAATCACCCTTCACCAGACAGGTTCCAATCAGCACACTTCTCTCACAGAAGGGCCCTTACCAATCAAAGATGGCTTTGAAAATGTGCTGAGAATACAACAGCCACTACAAACAGACCCAGATGCAGCAAACCTGTATCTGGACTATGCTAGAGCTGCTAGCTACACTAATTTAAACAGGCAAAACTAAAAAATTATTTAAACAGCAGTGAGCCACTAAAATGTTTTAAGCAGCAGAAAAACAGCAAGGAGGCACTAAAGCAAAAGTTAGGGCCAGATTCATGGATGCTTACAATACATATACACCATTCAGAGTGAAAAGACACCACAAGCATGACTCCTACTTTCTTCCTCCTAATTTTAGCTTTCCTACAGATTTTCTTGCAGCTTCAAATATCAAGAAGGATTCATAAAAGTTACCACAAAGTATAGACTATGTGTAGACAGTATAATCTTTCTGATTGAATAAGCATCACAAAAATGTGGTAGGGATGTTCCTAAATACAGATCTTGTATACTTAGTGTAATCTTTCATGAATCTGGCCCTTATTTTTATTATCTCAAGTAAACTGAAGATGTTCTGATTCTTTGCTCTTCTGCATTTACATAGAGCTCAGAAAAAAGCTTTTCTTAGGATGACCTAAAGTACTTTGCAGTAATACTGTGAACCCATACAGCTGCACCAGAAATGTAACTAAAATACAATTAACGTCATCTGCTTGCTCAGCACTATATACAGTAAATGAGATAAAGTGAGGGGATTTGCACTTAAGATCACTTTGTCTTTTTATGTTGGCTTAAAATCACCAAGTTAAAGAACCACACGTGCCTGAGTCACAAAGTAAATATTTGTCTCTTCTGAGTTTTGAACCTATTTTAATATATCCTGCAAACCAGTTCAGCACTCTGACTGTAAGTTCTGTATCTCATCTATATAATCTTTCATACCAAAGCATCACAAATATACATTTCCTTATCATTTCTGCTATACAAATCACAAGACAATATGGAGATGTCGCTCACATTACTTTATGTGCTTCTAAAACCGTCACATTTTCATGGCCAAAAACAGTCTCAGTTGCGGAATTTCAAAGCAACATATAATAGATGTTATCTCTTACATACTATTACTTCCTGGAAATACCATCAAGCCGATTTGTTCTCCTTTTTTCCCCCAAGTGTTTCTTACTTGCAGTTTCTAGTTTTATTATGAAGAGGTTTAAATAAAGAGTTTGTCTGTTTGCTTAACTTCCTATTGGTCTGCTAGTTTATGCAACTGTTTCCCTGGCAGATCTCAAGGTAAGTAAAGGCACATGCCTAAAAGAATATTTTCTAAAATAAGTAAACAACAGCTGATTATGTAAGTACTGGTATAAAATAAGCCATTAAACGTAATAACCTTTTGCAGATCTACCTGTTAAAATGAGTCATAGTCAATGATCATATAACTTCAAAATAATCTTAAGAACACCAGATGTTATGTTAATTCAGACGTGCTTATTACTATATTATAGTAAATTTGCAACTAAACAACTCAACTAATAATAGCGACCTGCAAGGAGTGGTACATTCTGCCTTGGATCAATAAATGATAATGTTAAAAATGCAAAATTCAGGCTATTTCAAGGAGGGCAGAAAAGGGGAAATTCCACTGTCTCTGACATAGAGCAAATTGAGTACAAGGGGTAAAAGTACTAATATGTGTACTATGGAGGTCATCAGTCCTGTAGATATCTGATTTTCATATTCTGTTTTGAACTGTTTTCTTCACTCAGAGTAGGTGTCATCTAAATGAAAATAGACATCCTGAAGCCAGATTGCAGCAACAGTAGTATTAGGAAATGTGTATATATAACATGCATGTATCTGGTGCTTTGAAAGAACAGCAAATAGTGGTGTGCTGAATTCAGTACATACTTTCACTTATAAATGCATATTTCTAACTGTTCCTGCCTTCAGCAATCATAATGCATACTGTCCTAATTTTTGTTTCATCATAGTCCTTAGTCAATTAAAGTATGAAAAAAATGCATTTGTATTGAATTTAGGTGATTTTTCAAAGTGAATACAAAATCTCTTGCTGAGGTACAAAAACTTGGTTTGTTCCACATCTGAGAATTGTCACATTCCTGCTGTACTGTAAACAAGCTGATTGGAAGAATGAGTGCTTCTCTGCTGTATAGTTTGAGATATAACACACATAATATTTAAAATGTATTTAACAGTACAGTATTTTGGTGTGCATCTCATATTTATTGTTTCAGAAGTGTTGTAGGATACGTGATCTTCTGGCAGATTTGTGGATGACAGTTTAGCACAAGAAATGCTTTCTTCTGAAGTTACAAAGCAATAACAATGACAAGGCTAGTAATCTGACAGAAATGACACTCCTGCATAGTACAGGTATATTCAGCTGCTCTTTGTTGACTCACTGAAGTGTAGAGACAATAGGGTTTGGATTACAAGTGTAACACGGAGCCTGGACAGACTAAGGTGTCGCAAGTCACTGTGCCATCTCCCAAGAATGATCCCAAAAATAATCCCCAAACTGGGAAGTGTGAATGTTATGCCAGTTTCAAAAATATTGAGTCGTAGAATAAAAAAGAAACCAGTAGTACTTAGTACAGAATCCTGCAGTTCTCAAGACACTTGTCATTGCAGAATGATTTATAAGCCCTTATAAGATGTATTAGATAGTAGTTACTTTGGTTTTGAAATACAGTGATAGGCTATGATGTATGTCATCCCTGTTGTATGTATACATGTGTAACTAGGGGCATGGCACTTCTATTTGACACACCTAGGCTGTGTAAAACATGCCATCTAGTGCCGAATGTACATATCAGAGCAATATGACTTTCACATGTATATGTACACTTATACACCAATCTATGACATACCCTGACATACAAGAAACAAACACAAATCTAGACAGTGGCTGCCATAGCATAGTTGGCAAAAACATTCTTATACAATTTACTGAGCTATACAACATGATCTAAACTTAAACCATATCTGACTCCTATTTTAGGGGACCCACTCCCTACACCCTGCTATTGACAATACACTAAATCCAAGATTGCTGTAACTTGCAGAAGGATAAATTCTCTGAAATATAGCTATTTTTGACTTAGTCTATATTTCCATTAATTTTCAGAGTTTCTGATCTTGTACTGTTGGGTCTCATACAAAGGAAACCCATGAGTATTGCAATTTCCTCTGAATATAACATTTCCATTTTTGTATATGTATATATATATATATATATATGGTTCCCATTCAGAAGCCTGAAACATCATAAGCCTGAAAATCAAAATCCTGAAACCAAAAGCCTGAAAATTCAGAATCCTGAAAACTCAAAATCCTGAAAGCCCAAAATCCTGAAAGACCAAAATCCTGAAACTCAAAATCCTGAAAACACAAATAATGCTAATATGTCACTATAAAGACACTAATATCTACCAACTGACCCTGACCCTAACCCTAACCCTAAGGTCTGTCACTATCGCACACTCACCTGACCCGCACCCTAAACCTAACTCACTTAAACCGCCCCTAACCCCAATATTTGTCACTATTGCATACATGCCTAACCTGCCCTAACCCTAACTCACTTAAACCGCCCCTAACCCTAAAATAAAACCAACCGCACACTTACCTGACCCCAACACATGACCTAACACCACAGGGCTAACAATAGCAAAGCCACAATGACATCAGTATGTCTATTTTGTGTTTTCAGGATTTTGAGTTTCAGGATTTTGGTCTTTCAGGATTTTGGGCTTTCAGGATTTTGAGTTTTCAGATTCTGAATTTTCAGGCTTTTGGTTTCAGGATTTTGATTTTCAGGCTTATGATGTTTCAGGCTTCTGAATGGGAACTATATATATATATATATATATATATATATATATATATATATATATATGGATCTTCGCTACAATGTCCAAATCCATAACCACTGAACACACTTTAACGAAAGCACTTTATTCGAAAAAGTGCTTTTGTTAAAATGTGTTACTAAAAAAAAAAAAAACTCTACATTAACGTTTTAGCAGGGGGGCTGTGCCCCCCCCCAACTTTAATATTCTCCCTCCAAGACTGCACTACATTGGGGAAAAGGGAATTTTCCCTTACCCTCACCATAGTACGGCCTCGGCAACAGGCATACTTATGCGAAAGAGCTTCTTCGGTGAAAAGCACTTTTGCGTAAGTATGCCTGGCTGTTTGAGTTTCGGACTTTTGATCATTCGATCAAAAGACCTAGACCCACACACACACACACACACATATATATATTTGTATTTATTTTAGAAATAGTATCTGCCTCCTTTTTTGCACTTTCTACCATGTCAATGAAAGAAAGCATAAATAAAAAGACTGGATTTATATTATATGGGTAATGACATTTCCAATGACCAAACAGTTCCAGAACTACTAAATGAAATGGGTGCCAGAATGTATACACTATTGTACAGTACAAATGCACCAACAAAATTGTTAGTAAAATCATTCAGAGAAATTGTAAGGACTATAAAAATATTTCAATTTGAACCATTTGATAACAGCAGAACATGTTAGATCTCATTAGAAACCTGTAAATATTTCAGTACATATAGCAGTTCTATAAACTAGCTGATTTGGGGAAGATTTTCGGCTGCATTGAGAAACAGAACTTTAAGGCATATGCTGTGGAAATGTACAAAACATGCTATGCTCTAAGGAAGATTTGACACTTGAATAAACATTAAACACACCAGTATCGATGGTAATAGCAGCCAGAGATGAATTAGAATTACATCATAATACAGGTAATTCTGCTGCTAACAGAATGCATATTACTTCTCCAAAAGAAGGCAAACGTGTTTTGCTGTAGCTTAATATAAGGTTGATCTATGTTTCTTTAATCAGACATGCAGTAGAAGTTGCCAAAAGAATACATCGTGACAGACTGTGCAAATGGAAAACATCAAAAAAAAATGAAAATGATTGGCAAACATGGGGTTCAGGATAATAAGCATAAATTATGTGTGCAAAGTGGATGGGGATAAGACAAAATGGACTCAGAAACAAGCAACTCTTACAACATGATCACCAAGAAAATTGTTGCACAAGCAGTATGCAGGCAATAAGAGCCAGTGAGCCCTGAAATAATCCAATGTGTGCTTTAAATCAAGCCAACATGTCCAGTTCAGTACAATTTAGTACAAGGGTGCTTTCTTTATTCAGACAAACAAGAAGGTTTAAGCGCTTTTGTTCCAAAGATTAAAGCAAGAACATCAGATACAAGGAAATTAAGGAAGTAAACTGTTTTAAATAAGAAATCTTACATGACATCACTTCCTGGATTGGTGAAAACCACTCCCAAGTCTGAAACAGTCTTCTGAAACAGAAGTCTGAAACAGTACACATAAATGTGTCAGCACAAAACAGTATAAATATCAAAATATAAAAATATATATAAAAACTGACTGTGCAAATGTCAGCACCCTAAACTATACATTATAAACACAAAAATAAATATGTAAATATGTGTAGATATAAAAATGCTTTTAAGGTGTTTTTAAAAAAATATATATGTATATAAAAACATATAAGTAAAATATGCATACAGTTAAAAATCCATTAGGAACAAATGAATAAATTTCATGTACATATACATACAACAGGTATGAAGGCCATTTAAAAAAAACATTTTTGTACCATATCCATATCTAAAGGGAATGTTTCACCTATCAAGAGCCTTCAATTTAAGCAAACTGCTTATGGAAAGGCTGTCATTTAAGCCTGGCCAGTGTGTGGCATCAAGTCATAATTGCCATAGCAACTCAGCTTTTTTGAGTAAATAAGTAGTAAATTTTTCTTTCAAGTAAATTTTTAAATGGCCTTCATTGGCCAGTGTACCCATTGAAAAAGGTCCAGTTGCCCAGGTCTATATTATAACAACGAACGATCAAATGATCGAATGTTGTTATATCGAACTCTAAAGTTCGAATTCACAAGACATCGAGCAACCAGAACAGCGATTTTTTTCCCCAGGGAAAAAAATCACTGTTCCCAAAAAAAAGACATTAAAACATTGCATAAATTGGTGTGCTTTGCCCCCTACACCCCTCAATGTGGGGGGCTGTGCCCCCCACACCCCCCTACTTAAATATACCAACTCTGAGATTGCACTGCAGTGCCGAAAATGGCAAAGTGATGAAATGGCCAAGCGACTTCTTTCCCAGGGAAAGAATTTACTTATATGTGGCTTCATCATTTTGCCTTTTCAACATTTCAAGTTCGACCAAGACGCATTCGACGAAATGCGTCTTTGGTTATCTGATAGGAACCCCGGTTGCCCAAACTTTTTTCTGTTGGTATAATGTGATCAAAAATTTTTTTTAATTAAAAAAAAAAAAAAACGGAGCAACTGAGACTTTCCTTTCTCCATTGCTTCCATTTCAAAGCATTGATGCATTGGATATGCATGGGAATTCAAGTCCCATACACATGCGCAGTACATCAACATAAGGAAGCAGTATACCACAACCAGTGGAAGAACAGTAATGCGCCGTTATACAAAGACATTATTTAAGAAAAGTACGTATTTTTTTTCTTAAATAATGTCATCTGACTCCGTGATTGTGGTATATTGAAGATTTACCCACAGTTGGCTTTATTTAATCACTCAGGCTTCGCCCTCGTGATTAAACCACGCCAACCGTGGGTGAATCTTCAATATACCAGAGCACATCATCGGTTATTGCTTAATTATACAATGACTGGTCATTAATATTCAAAAATGAGCGCACTGATTGGTCAGCCCAACCAGCGTGCCTGTTGTAAATCCGAGAATATACCAACAGAAAAAGGTCCAGTTGCCCAGACTTTTTTCCATTAGTATATCTCATAAGTGTTTTACTTTTCTTTCTTTTTTTTTACTAAAATAACAAAACAGAAGACCTTAAACAAATGAGGGAGACTGTGCAGACAAAAATAAGAGGATAATCAGGTACATTCTGCAAAACTATAGAAACTTACCTGATTATACTTTTATTTTGTCTGTCCAGGCTCTCCCGAATGTTAGAAGTCTCACAGTTTCTTTTTTTTGTTTTCAATAAAAAAAATAAAAAAAAAAAAAGTAATGGAAATCTTCCTTTCTCTGTTGCTTCCTTTGCACAACACTGATGTACTCTGTAAGCGTGGGAGCACAAGTCCCATACACATGCGCAGTACATCAGAAAAAGCCCCAGAATACCAGAAAAATGCAGAAGGGCAGCATGGTGGCATTATACAAAGACATTATTTAAGAAAAGTAAGTATTTTTTTACTTAAATAATGTCATTGTATACTAGCAATAACTGACTTGTGGTTGTGGTATATTGAAATTTACCCAACCATTGGCTTTATTTATCACTGTGGGTAAATCTTCAATATACCACACCACGTCATAGGTTATTGCTTAATTATAAATAAAACTATGTGTACACATGAATATTGCATTACATTTTGCAAACTGTGACAGCTAATATGAAAAAGAAGAAAAGAATAAATTAGCTCACCTGACTAAATAAGATTTAACTGCTTTAAGTCACAGCTGTACATTGCCTATTTCATTAAATAGCTGCTATTAATCTTCATAGACAATTTGCAGATTGTCTAGATATCTCATTCTAAATTAGAGACAGTCTATCAAAAGTTTATTACACACTATTTTATAAACATCTTGTTTTATCCTGACTGTTTGAGGAAAGTCTACCACTAAATGAAGTTTAGTAGAGTTCAGAATAGAAACTGAAGTTACTTACTTTGTTAAGAATTCAAATTTATTTATTTATTTATTCATTTCACACTTGTGAAATGGTCCAGCTGAGCAGTTATAGCCCATATTCAGTGGAGACCCGAGGAGAAAAAGTTCTAGAATAAAACAATAAAAAATGATGTACTGGTCCAGTAACAGAAAACAGAACCATTGGAACACAGACATGATGTAATACTTATCACTGGAACAACATAGGCTTTGCAATTACTTGAGCTTTCATGCTAGTATGGGCCCTTCATCGAGATTTATTAAGTTACAGATGTTATATGTTTTACATCAGTATATAATAACTGCAGATGAAGGGCTCATGGTACAAGAAAGCTCAATTAATTGTAAAACTTATGTTAGCCCAGTTAAAGGTATTACATCATATCTGTGTTCCAGTGTCTTTTTATTGGGTTTGTCAGAGATAATTTGACAATTCCTGAAGTTAAGGACTCTGATTGTCAGTGGATGCAGTAAAACTTTTGTAAAGTTCCCATGATTTTTTAATGATGTTTCTGCACAAATGCAATAAGGATTGTCCTTAAACGTCATCAGAGAGACCAAAATTTAAAACATTTTTCTTTCTTAACTGTTCTTCTAAATCTTCAATCCTATTTTCAGGGTTATAAACTAAGAATTTAAGATAGGTCTGTTCTTTACTAACACTTCTGCCCCCACTGTAAACCTTATTATTTATATCCTGTGCTCCCTTTTTATGATCTCTGACTGTATGTGCCATGTTACATGTATATGTATTGAGAGTGGTTAACCATTCCTTGATTTCTGCCAGATCCACAACAAAATAATTTTCTGTGACATGAACAACTCATTTTGCTGATTTGTATTTGGTTTTATATCTTCTTTTACTTCTCAGTTAGATGGGCAATGTTTCTGAGCTGTATTTTATAGTGGGTTAGCAGCAGTTTAGAAGGTTTTGAAGAAGAATGGCTCAGTAAAGTCCGGTGTATCCTCACTGTGGTGTCTTCACTCTCCATTTTGGAAGAATAAAGAAAAGTTCTAGATTTCAAAAAAATGCAGAGCATCCATTAAAGCAAACTGCGCAGTAAGTCAGTGAGCAGTCTGCAGTAAATTCAAGTCATAATATAGGCACTCTAGGACATCAGAAGTTGAAAACTGCTGGGCGTGGCCAAGGATGAACACAGGATAGCAGCAGATTTCTTCAGCTCCACCAATTTCATTACACTGACAGGAATTAATTACTTAAAAAATTAATTTTTGAAGTAATTTTCTTTCTAAATATGTTTGTTTTATATAGTTCTTGAACTATATCTAAAAAAGAAAGGAAATCTTAACAATATTCCTGTCAGAAATCACTTTGGAAATTTTCCTGTCAGTTTATCAGTCTGAAATGAGTTCCAGTAAGACAAATTCTCAAGACTCCAGCATCAAGAAAGAACTTCAGTCTCTGATAATTATAATCCAGCAACTTACTGCTAAGATGGATAAAATGGATACTAAAATAGACACCTTCATAGAAAAAACTACAAAACAAATAGACTTGTTACATATAGTCCTGCAACAACAGAAGATCCAGATGACAGGCATAGAAGAAGCTGTGAATGACATGGAAAATAGAATACAAGAAGAGGAAATCAACATTGAGTTTCTGCTGAAACAAAATACACATTTACAAACAAAGCTGGATGACCTGGAAAATAGATCTAGGCGCAATAACATTAGGATTTTTGGACTGCCAGAAAATATTGAAGGTAACAATATTACTTCTTTTTTAACAACATGGCTCCCTAAAACTTTAGACTTACCAGAAGCATTCTCTTTTGGTATCGAAAGAGCACATAGATCTATAGCTAATACTAACTCTAACAAAAACTATCCTAGATCAGTTATAGTTAGATTTCTATCATCTTTTGATAAAGAGATGGTTCTTAAATCTGCTTGGGCTAAAGCTCCTGTTAAGATTAATGAGACAACTGTGCGTTTTGACAATGACTATTCTTCCATGGTAATAGCTAAAAGAAAAGTTTTTCTGCCACTAATAAGGGAGCTTAAAAAAGCACAGTTTAAAACATACCTTCTGTTTCCTGCCAAGCTTAAAATCTTCCTTCCTGATGGTCTTAAAATTTTCGATGATTTAGACTCTGCCTTACCGTTTATCAAAAAAAATAAGATTTTGGATAAAATAGAAGAAATGGAATGGGCTAGTCCTTCATTAAAGAGACTGGCAACTGAAACTTCGTGGAAGACTTCAGAGAAGAAGAAGAGACTAAAAAACAAATGATCTGTTCTATGTTTTTTTTTCTCTCATCATTTTATTTCATTATTAATCTTTTTAAATATAGTTCCTGCATTTCCAAGAAGCAACAAATATTTTGAAAAAGATTTAATCAAAGTTATTCTCTGTGTGCAAAGAAATGTTTTGTTTCATAACTAGTCAAAATATCTGGAGATTTAAAGGCAAGTTGTGATTCAACTTGTTTCTCTTTCTGAAAAGGAGAAGTAAGGTCAGTAATTTGTTACATTTTTTTCTTTATCTTTTTTTTTTTTCTTCTCCTTTTCTTCTTTTCTTTGTTTAAAAAATGACATTCTATTTAGATTATGTAGTGGGTAAAGGGTGGGGGAGGGCAGAGAGAGAAGAGTAATGAAAATATGATTAATAGAATAATAACATATTTATTCCTTGTAAAAAGTTTATATGTTCTTCAAATGCTATTCCTAATTATACTTTCTTGATTACACTGCTTATGCTTGTTTGTAAATAATCTGTCATGCTTTAACTAATAATAATTAGAACTAAATAATAGTAAATAATATGTTTTATTTTTAACTCTATTAATATAAACAGTAAGTAATATTCCATTGTATATACTTCTTATAGCTTTCTCTTACATTTTTTTATTTCTGCCTTACACCCTTTTACTTTCTACTCTCTTTTCTTTTCTTTATTAATATATAGAAATGCTTTTGATCATATAGACACAGTAAATAATAAGATTTGCATAAAATTGAGTTGGGACAAAAATATTGAGTTTTATTACTTATTAATAATTTTGGGCTTAATTTCACTTACATAGAGGCTGTAATAACCTGTAAAATACATTGTGAAGGTTTTGTCATGTTTAGATGCATTTACACTGCTAAATGAATGTTTGTCATTAGTTTTTAATAAGTTTCCCGCCAAAATGTTAAGAGAGACAATCTGGGATGTGGGCTGTCTCATGCACAGTGTCCATGAGCTACTTCAAAAGCTTCAACTCTCAGAATTCTCACAGAGAAGCTGAAAGCAGCTAGTCTCACCTTTGACCTAGATATCACACTGACACATCACAGATTCAGCAATGACACTCTACCAGAAAATAGAAATGATACAAATGCAACTATGTGAAGGAAAATGAACTCTTTAACATCTAAATGTGAGTTATTTTATATAATTACTTAAATATCTATGTTATAATTCATAAAATATGTCAGTTATAATGAGTTTAAATGATACAGTTTCTTGTAAGTAAATGTCTTATTTTAGAAGGCATAGAAAATGAAACATTTATTCAAGTGTTTTTGAAAATCTACTTAACAGCAGCTTAATAATCTGTGTTAAAAACTTATGTTCCAAACATATACATTACTATAACTCATTTAATTCATCTGATTGACAAGCATAAATAATTTTATAACT